>NC_092629.1:43418126-43598126 GCF_039555335.1 Amphiura filiformis | reverse complement strand
GCCAAAAAACGGTTTTTTGGGATTTTGGGTCAAAAATGAACATTTTGGCCCAAATTTGACCTCACAGATGAACTTATCAAGTCTTTGCCATTCTAAATATGTATACTTTTATATACTTTAGACCAACAATTTAGCAGTTATGAGGCCGAAAGTTTCCATAATTCCAGGGTTCAGACCAACCTTAATACATTGGTATCATCAAATGCTCCATGGTTGTAAGGTGCTAGGTTTACTATGCATACAACACATACCTTGGCCTGAACTTTTTACTTAGCCATTTTGTATTAAACCCCATGTTTTTTTTTTTTTTACCAAAACCTATTATTTCTGGCTTACGTGTACATAGTGATTAGAGCAGTGATTGGCCACTGATAACAACTTACTTTCGATGCATAAATTCAAAAAAGAAATTCCATAAAATGATAATCCGTCGTCAGATTTGCATCTTTAGTAATCCTTTCCAGATATATATATCTCTACAATAATCTTCCTTAAATATATATACCTGAGACGAGTTAATGATCCTTTTCTAAATGTATATCTTATATAATCCCCACTAAATTTATATCTTAAGATAAGTTTTGATGAATGTCCCTAATACCATGATAATGAAACTTGATTGCGAGCCATGCTTGTATCTTTCCAACGTATTAACATATTCATAGAAAATTTACTTCCAAGGATTCTGGTGGTTTAACTTTTTGCATACGCTACATCACGCCAGTCTTGCTCAGTTTTGACAAAAATTTTCAAAAAAATTTCAGAATTTTTCAATTTTAACATTAAATTTGATATCCCCATGAAAAATTCATTCTAATGAGTACAAAGATGCCTAGTATTGGTTTGGATATTTGTGAAATATGATAAAGAATTTTGAGGATATTTTGATGAAAATCTGATTTTTGTATAAAACCCTATAGAGCTTTGTACATTGAGTAAACAAAAGGATTGACAAATGTAGCAGGATTTCCAATTCCCAGTACAATGCGTAATCTAACATTACATCGGTAGAATAATTACAATTACATGTATTTAGCAATTGTCTTATAAGAGAAGATAGAGATTTTCTTTGATGCATTCTGAAATGGGCTGTTCCATTTGAAGTCTGCAATACCACTGTGGACGATTTAAAAAAAGTCTTCCACAGAGGGAGTATGTTTTTCAAATGGAATTGGCTACGGTGTATTGCAATGGTCTTATAAGGAAAGATAGAGATTTTCTTTTACTCGTTCTCAAAATGAGCTGTTCCATTTGAAGGCTGCAATACCTCTGTGGATGATTTAAAGAAAGTCTTCAACAAAGGGAGTGTGTTTTTCAAATGGAATTGGCTGGAGTTAGTTATTTTGAAACCCACCCCCCTGTATTATGACTTTACCTATATCTTCCACAACTGGAGTGAGTATTTCAAATGGAAGTTACCCATCTATTCTCCTTGAAATTTATACTCCCCCTGAGGAAGACTTTAGCTAAATCTTCCGCAGGGGTAGTGTGGATTTTAAATAGAATAGCCAAATGTCTGCTTCTCTCACACCAAATCAGGTTTAATAAACTCATGCACAATTGACACTATAACTAAGCAAAGATGCAGTTCTTTTTGTGGCGCCCTCTACGGAGGGGCCACATATAGGCATGTACTTTGTGAATAGCTTCTAATTTCACTCTTGCTAGATTTACTCCTTAATTGTTTTGCTAAAATTATGCCCAGCTCAGAAATAAAACCACAATATGCTAGGATTTTATTTTATTATTGTTTTCTGATATGCACGGGATAAAATGATGTGTGTATATTCTTTGTTTAAAATACAAAATTAATGGACTTATAAAAACACCAAATAACCCGTGACCTTTGTATGGTTTAAACCAGTTTACCGCCTCTTAGAACCCGATAGACGTTGACATTGACCATTCTAATTATGTATGTTTTGAACATGTTTGCACATGAACTAGTTGTTTACAGTGTGAAGAATCTACAACATGCTCATCTATCAGGGCATAGTTCTTTAACCCCAATACATTTGTGCATTCATTGAATGACCTTTGAAAATGTGAGTACAAAAACTCATACTTTGCAAATTAAGGTCAAATTTTGCACTATGATTGTTTAATTGAGGTTATTGATAATATAGTGATTGCACACAGTGCACCTAATCCTTAAACCAACACCAATTAATTATAGTTGACCAACACAACCACTGACCAAACATGAAATCACTAATGGTTTATGTGCTTGAATACAGCTCAGTATCTTTGTGGTGACTATCTCTGATAAATAAAAAACAAAACATTAATTAACGAAAATCAATCCTGGACAGCAGAGAAAGGAATAAATTTGGAAGACATGACTGTGTTGAAGGTCAGAAGTTTATTTGCAAAAATAATATTTATTGTAATATGCCTAACTGCTGGGAAGGGTTCCTAGCAAGGTAAAGTGAAAGAAACCTCAATGGCTATTTTGTCTGTTTAAAATAGAGTTCTATGGCCGACTTAAAGTCATAATTATGACGTAATTTTGTTATTTATTAATTAATTTTTAGCAGAATTAATAACATAAAAATGGGCTGTGCCCGTTTCATGAAGAATAACGATCGATCTTACCCTTGATTTAACAGGCCTGTCAATTTCTTGGTATTGTTTGATATGAAAGGAGGGTATGATTGTTTTGTATTAGTTTAAGTATTTCCTAGCCTCTCTTAGCCACATGGTTGGCTACAAAAGACACAGAGTAGCCTATACCTTATAAACTGGCATGAGTGCGCCGACCCCAAGTTTTCAACATTTCAGGATTGTTTCTGGACGGAGGTCGGGTGAAAAACTAAATTACGTTTACATGACTTTGTCGAAATTCGTCGTGTGACAAGAATGAGTGTATAGATGACTAGGGGGAAGCTTACTTATTTGTGTCTTCCAGTTATCCATCATATACCCTAGGCCCTGATAACGAAATTCAACAATATTCAATATCCAAAGCAATATCCTCACTACAACGGCCCCCAAAACAGAACTCCCACCCCACATAATCGCAAAGTGACACGAAAGCTTCATGCCATGAAGCATTACTCTCGTATTTGATCATCTTCTACTCTTCCCTAAAAAAATCATTATAATACCAAATCTAATCACCATGGAATTCACCATATCCCGTCCAGCTCACATTGGGCGCCACATTCCTTTTTTAAAGGAATTTTTATTTAAATATACATTTTGCATCTGTGTAAGGCGGTATCAAAACTGAATTTATCAGGTGGTGGCCGCATTGCATTCTCTAAATTCAGTAAATTTTCATAGTCAACCGTGTAATTGAATGGGATTATTTTGACATTTTAAAACGCTTGAAATATCACAAACAAATAGGCCTATGTTGATAAATAATATAAATACAAGCTAAAACCGTTGGGGTTCGATAATGAACCCCACAAAACTAACTGAGTATATGGAAAATGCCATACGGCCGGGCGGTTTCACAAGTTGCCGGCTCGATCATGTCATCCGCCGCCTGGAATTTATGAGGGAAAAACTTTGTTGTGAATGTGCGATTAAATTGTACAGTCAAAAGAGGACTGACTCAATGAAAAATCTATTTTCCTCTTGTAAATCGTCCTCTGTTTCATCTGATTCTTTTTTTTTCTTTCTTGTTGTTGTTTTTCTTTTCAAACTAATATTCATTTCTTTCATGTTCTTGTTCTTGTACTACTTTGTGTTTAGTTTGTTTCTTTCTTGGTGTGTTTTCTTCCTCTACTCTTGTTTCTTTACCTGATAGCACCCTGTCACCTCTATCCTCCTTCTTTTTCAGCATGTTATAAATTCTATCCGGTTAGAAATTGTCCGAAACTTGCCCACTATAAACACTAGCCATAATATATATGTACCATATATGATATCCTTCTCAATCAAAGGATACTGGCACGAAATATTTGCACTATAAACAAACAAGGACAAATTTTGTACTGTATTACTGGAAGTAACAGCCTCTTCATGATGTGTTGGATCTGCACAGGACATTCAAAACTCTTCTCAGCCCCAAGAGTTATAAAAACATTAGCTACCTGTGTGCCGCCATTATCACACTGTTGAACCAGCTGTTTATAGTTCACGCCACAATATTTACACATTCCCCGTGCTTTGCAAATGTGACCTCGGGGTCATTGCAGATGTAAGGTAATGTTAGTTGGTACATGATTTGTGTGGTAACTGTGCCTCACTATACGCTGGGCGAAGTTACGTAATAATCAGATTAACTACCATAGCAATAGGTGAAAACAATTTCTGAATATACCGCGCTGCACTGATATGTTCACACGGTACCTCTGCATTGAACCATATCATGCTGATCACTTGCACCTGTAAGATTAGTATCTTTGAAAAGATCAGTATTGTATTCAATCTATGATTGCAAACATACACAGGTGATTAGTGCAACCCGCTTGTGTAGTGCAGCGCGATATGTTCAAAATTGTTTTCACCTATTGCTATGGTAATTAATCCGATTAATTATGTAACTTCGCCAGCGTATAAACAGCAAGAGTTTTGGTATACATACGAGGAGTCGAGGACTATCGTACACTATGTACCCAAAACTCGGTATATTCACTATAAAACACTAAAAAATTATCAATATGTTCATAGGATAGCCAAGTTTATTCAAACTTCCAAGATTGTAAGAGATAGAACCTGTTTTTAGAAACATTGTTTTGCAGTAACACAATCAAATACATTAAGATAAATGACTTTTTCCTGCTTCCGATGACATAAATGAATTTCAGGATTTACATCTAAAAATATCAGGAATGTCAGAATTTAAGTGCTTTAAAAAATCTGTTTCTTCTAATTCTTCTTTCTTCTTCACATTTTAATTTGCGGTTACATAAGACTTAAGACTCTGGTTCGCCACTCCTATCATACACCCTCCGATTGTTTTTTTAGAATGGTGCCTGGGCCATTCCATTTAAAATCCACACTACCCCTGTGGAAGATTTTGGAAATATCTTCCACAGGGGGAGTATGTTTTTCAAATGTAATTGATCAGGTTTAATCATTTTGAAACCCATATACTCGTAATACTCCTCCTGTATTATGGCTTTACAGGGGGAGTACAACTGGAGTGAGTATTTCAAATGAAAGTTACCCAATTGTCTATTCTATTCAAAACTCATACTCCCTCTGTGGAAGACTTTAGCTAAATCTTCCACAGGAGTAGTGTGGAGTTTAAATGGAATGGCCCATTCACAGAATAAAGTGGAGCTTGTGGATGGCATATCTTACGACAACTAGCCTATACCTTTCTACTATTTTCTTTCTCATCTGCATTTTCATTCATTTTCTTTTCTAGTTCTACATATTATTATTTGCTTGCCTCCATTTACTTGACCATCATTTTTGCTTCTTGAACACCACCACCTCATCCTCCACCTCCTAGATTCTTACCCTTCTTCCTCCTCCTCCCACTTCCTCTTCCATCTCCTCCTCCCACTTCCTCTTCCATCTCCTCCTCCTCCTCCTCATTCTCCTCCTCCTCCACCACCTATGTGTCCTTCTCTTCCTCTCCTGTTGCTGTTCTTGCTCCCACTTCCTCTTCCATCTCCTCCTCATTCTCCTCCTCCTCCTCCTCCACCACCTCTGTGTCCTTCTCTTCCTCTCCTGTTGCTGTTCTTGTCATTCTTTATCAGTTTCTTTACTGTATACAAGACTCTCAAGTGAGGGCTACGGTTCTTACATATCTGTACTGGAAACCCCTTCAGAATGCTACATAGTAGATCTATGGATCTTTTTATTTCACTATTAAACCTAATTGTCAAAATTACTGGACATGCTTGTCAAAATCAACTTGAAACAGTTTGTGGGGAAGAAAGGAAGTTTTCCTCTTCCTCCTGCCCCTTCCTCCTCCATCTCCTCCTCCTCCCCTTCTCATCCATCTCCTGTTCTCCTTCCTCCTCTTCCTCTTCCACCTCCACCTCTTCCACCTTCCCTCCACCTCCTCCACCCCCTTTTCCTCCTTGACGTCCTCCTCCTTCACTTCCTCTCCTGTTGCCATCTTACTGTTCTTGTCATTCTTTTTTATACAGGGGAAAGAAGAATTACGCATCGCACACTAGCACATTTAAACATGAATTTACAAATGGAAACATAACATGCATAGGCAGATATACCAGAGAAAAAACTCCGGACATACCTGCCTGTTCTTTTTTAGTTTCTTTGATGTATACAAAACTCTCAAATGAGGGCTGTGGTTCTTACATATCTGTACTGGCAACACCTTCAAAATAGTACACCTCTATAATCTTTTATTGAGTGCAAATTGTAAAAAAAAACTTTCAATGATGAAAACTTTTGTATCAACTCCTTGTACACCTAACAAATTGTCAAAATTACTCTTCTTGCTTGTCTAAATCAATACACTTTTGAAACAGTTTGTGGGGAAAGAAATGAAAGAAGAAATGTTTCACTTTGCACTGTCCGCCGTCTTGCTTATCCGTAGCAATGTCAGGATCGTTTTCATCAACCATCTTTCACATAGCTTTGAACATCACCGGCAGTGTTAGTAGTCCTCGTACACAAGGTACAATCAAACCACAAGATTTCTTGTAAAGCGCACCTCCCTTGTTCTTTTGACAATTCAAATAATTTGTCTTTTCACAAAAGATTGATTGCTTAATAATTTTGTGGTTATAAAAGATTGCACCTTATGTCGTATTTGATTGTAAAACATAATGAAATCAAATTAAAATTTGTGGCTTTTGTCTCCAATAACAATGTAAGTGTCATATAACCCTTTCTCTAGCGGTATAGTTGATATACATGTTTTAAAATAATGGATTTGAAGATGTTTTTCCATTTGCATGACTATATACTGTAAGATTTGTATGAAAATGCATTTAAATGAGTACAATTTGATAATCATATACATATTTAGACTTCTTTTCACAAACTACTGGCTGCAGTATATCATCTTAGCTTTTTAAGCTAGTGATAAAAAATGAAATCTTTGCATTAGTTGATTAACCCCTCTTACAGCATTTCTGATTGGTTAATTCAGCAATATTTTCATCTGAGTGACCAATTAAAATACAGCTTCTATATATTTAAGCTCAATCCTCTTCAACCCTAACACCAATCTTACCATGTTGCTGATTGGCTCAATAAATCCTTATAGTCTTTTTGCAACCAATCAGCAATTAGTACTCATGGAGTTAAATGAGATATTATCTTCCTGTCATTGCTTGTCATTTATGTTTCTATGTATTGTATTTCTTTTGTTTTCATCAATATTTTGACACTGAAAAGTTCAATTCATTTTGGTTTAGTCACCTCTGCATTTTGTTGACAAATTTTATGTTTCCATTTTGTTGATAAATTTTATGTTTTCTCCATGTAATTTGGACAAAACTTTGAAAAACCATATTGATTTAGGTGGTTTTTTTTCATTTTCTAGAATATGAATACAATTTTTATACAGAGCAATTAAAGCCATATTGTAACATTTCCATATAAATAGAATTGTATTTTTCCCCAAAATGATAGTTTTCACTGTCAGATATATTCTCTTTAAATTTTGGCCCATACAGATGAGGCAATGGAAAGAAAAGCGGCATTCAATACCTGGCGCGTATGTCGCCAATGTGAGCCACTCCATCCAATGTGACTCGGGTCGGTTCTTTTGATATGTTTCCTTAAAATTGAAAAGTTTCATCCCCAGATGGTGATTTTGCCTAAAATATGTCAATTTTTTGCCCAAAATATGGCCATTTGTAAGATGGGTGCAGACCGAAAAAAATTGCGACTAAATTCTATTTGTTATACTACTGACTGGTGCCCCCACTAGCTATGGTCATAATCGAATGGGTCATTCTCATAAGAAGGTATGTTTTTATCGTCTATCACTACCAGATGAAAATATCAGTTTTTTTTCTGTCGCAAATTATTGAATATATGAACATGTACATTTTCAAGATTTTGTACGCATTGAACTTTTCACTTTGCATTTGAAGGGGTACAACAAGTGCGGAATGCTTAGATACGAGTGGTTTGGGCGTTAAGTAAACCCTGGTGGTTATACCTGAATGGTCATCACCCCCTGAGTGGGAGATTAAGGGGACATGTCTTTCATAGTCAGTGGGTGTATGGATTTCAATTGGAATAGCACATTTTCTAAATATCTACCTCTTTATTTTGACCATGCTTATTTCTTGAAATTTTTGATTTAAAAAAAGGAAAGTAAAAGGGATTAGTATCTTTGGATTGATTAAGATCTATTTCAAATGGTTAATACAATTGGGCTATTCCAGTTGAAATCCATACACCCCCTATGAAAGACATGACCTTAATCTCCCATATAGGGGGCGTATGAAGACATGACCATAATCTCCCATATAGGGGGCGTAGATGGGGTTGTATGGATTTTAACTGGAATGGCACAATTTCAATCACAAAGAAGGATTTGGAGTAGTACCACAGAGGATTTGTAAATTGAAACTTGATCTTTGTTATCATTTTCAAAAAGGTCTTATAAAGGTTGTATAATAGTGATTTGAGTGTTTGATTTTAATAGTGTTTGTTTTTGTTTTAGAATTTGTAATTCCATCTAAAGGTGGGTAACCTGATTGACAATCTCATCCCCCCCACTTTACCTCATTTTGGTATCAGATGACAAGTTTCAAATTTTTTGTTAATTCAAAAATTTTGGAATTGCACATTTTCATATCATATTTGGAATTGGTATGAAAAGATGTATTAAAATGAGTACAAACAAGCGTAGTATTGGTTCAGAGGCTCAAGAGGTAGCTCTCGATATTTTGAGAAAATATTTCAAAACTTGGTCTTTTTATGTTGAAGGCTATGGCTAGCAAGCAGAGCATTAAACTAATACATGTATACCACTTATAGACCTGTGAAGTAAGGTTTGATTAGTGTGTGATTCTGGCAAAATATATGGCAATAATCTTGACAAAATCTATCCTTTGCTTTGCAACCTCTATAGTATCTGGTCTGTAATGCCCCATTCCTGTCATCTCCACTGTCTTGTCAACAGCCCCTCCCCCAAACATGCCATTCACAAATGTATTGCAGAAAAGGCCCCCTTCATTTTCCTTCAACTCCCCCTTCACCCCCTCAATCAAGAAAGAGGAAAAATCATGTTATACCCTACCTGTTACAGCGATACCCACCCACTTGTTCTCTCCATTCTTGTCATCTTCACTGCCTTGCCAACAGCCCCTCCCCAAACATGCCTTTCACAAATATATCGCAAAAATGGCCCCCTTCATCCCCTCAATCAAGAAAGAGGAAGAATCATGTTACACCCTACCTGTGACAGCGATACCCACCCACTTGTTCTCTCAAAACATCAACAAGTCCTAATTGTACCATATCTCTTCAACGACAGGTGCCAATTAGTATTAAAATCAAAATAAAACAGATTGACATGGGAAAAGGCATATTAACTCCCTGTTCACAACTTACGAGCAAAGTCGTCCTGTAATTTTTCAATAAAAATACCTAAATATTTGAAATATTCTTCATCTCTTTGTTTATTTACATGTATAATGCATTCTGGAAAGTATAAACATGCATTGGTTTAATTCAGTAGGTGTTGATTTTGAAGTTTGAATTTTTACGGAGGAAAAAATGTCGGAAAGAATACGGGTAAACTGTGTGTGTTTTAAGCAGATTAAAAAGCACAGAAATCCTGCAGAGATGGAACTAGTTCAAGTGACTTCACCCTGACCCGGAGTAACTCATTAATGACATCTTGTTAAATTCCTCGTCTTTTATGCTCTTATCCCGGAAACGTCGTTTATAAGGGCGGGCGCGCTTTTTCTAAACAGTGCAGACAGGATAAAAACCCGAGTAAGCATTGTGATGTCAACATGGAGTAACGTCAAGAGATTGACGGGATACAAACAGGGACAGATTTTGGGAGATGATGTGTTTTTCGGGAGAATGGTGTAAGTGTGATAGCGGTAATGTTGCCTATAGATGAGATGTAATTTGTGACATTCATGTGGCGGAAGTTACATGGGAGGAGACTCTTTGCCAATTAACATTACAAATTTGGGTGTTAACTCCACCTTATGTACCTTGTGTTTTAGAGGATAGGGTTTGTTTTAGGCTAGCATTTTAGGGTTAGGGCCAAGCCCGGGGGCCAAGGTTAGGCTTAACAGAATGGTCGACTGCAGATCTGTCGGATGGGAAATGGGAAATGAACTTAGCTGCTTGGATGATGTCACAATGAGATTAGTTAGGGTTAGGGTTAGGGAGCGTGTTCCGACGGATCTGCAGTCAACCAGCCTCTATAAGGTAAGGGTCATGATCAGGTTTTAAAGAGAAAAGTAACAAGTTACTCAAATTTCGGCAGCCCTGACTGTCCCCACCACCTCAATATCTACAGGCCTGTAGATTTCACTTAGGTCACCCCATATGATATTCACACTCCCTGTGAGGAAGATTAAGATCATGTCTTCCATAGGTATGTGGATTTCAACAGGAACAGCCTGCCGTTCTCCGTTGTTTGAAACAGGTGTTGAATATATACCAAAATGCTATGCAGCAGCTATGACGCATACCTCATTCTTGCAACTCAACTTACCATGATTCTGAGATGCATGTATATCGCGGCGACATGTGTTAATGAGACGCCCTCACATGACTAGGTTAAGAATAGACAACAGCGCACAGAGAGAAGCAACACTTCATCTTAGATCAAGAAGCACATATCTGCATGAGAGGAGTGATAGCTCCCTTTTGTGAAATCTGTTAACACCCTGAACACCCTGAGCACTACCTGTCGATCTAACATTGCCTCTGATTGGTCATTTTCACTTTAATGACCAATCAGAATGGAGCGTTGCAAATAATTCACCCCAATTTTTTTTACGTGATGAAATTATTCTAACAATGTTGCTGATTGGGCCAATTGATAATGAAAACTTCTTTTTGGCCAATCAGCAGGTAGTTCTCATGGGGTTAATGTAGCAGCACAATTGTACATTTCCATGACCATATTTGGAATCAGCATGAAAAATGCATTAAAATGAGTACAAACAAGCCTAGTATTGGTTCAGTGGTTCTTAAGATAGCTCTTGATATTTTGAGAAAATATCTCAAAACTTGGACTTTTTAAGTTGAAGCCTATGGCTTGCACACAGAGCAGTAACGGTCAAGATAGCTATATATAGATAAAACACTAGATTCTGATGTGTGAGGGTACAAGTTTGAGCGCTGAAAAATTGAGTTGACTTCAAATTCTTACTGCTAAATTGTCCTGTTGTAACCTGTACAAATCCTAGGAGCTGATCCTGGCTAAGAAGGTTTATTGTGGTATGTCTAGGGTATGCGCTTCTTAGCTACGAGTCCCTGAGCAGTAAGTGTTCAATGGTTAATAATGGAATGATTGGGGCTCAGTTAGTGCTCAGCGGCAATAAAATCTGTAAAAAAAGTGTGCTGGTACTAGTACTGACTAAGTTTGTGTGTACCAAATGTTTGTAACTTTGTATCTCTGTATGTTGAAGGAGTGCCTCAATATACAAGTGCCTGGGACAAGTTGCATAGGGTCATTTGGAGACAAGCCCAAAAAGGGGTATACATGTATGAGTGACAGACAGCAGTGGCGTAGCGCAAGTCATTCGATTGGGGGTCCAGAACCAGATTGATGGGGAACAGGTCGGTTCTCTCAGCAATTTTCTATTGGATATTTCAAATAATTTACTTCGATTAAGTTAAAAGGGGCTCACTCTTCACATTTTTCCTGCTTGCTTCGCTCACTCCAATTTTGAGGACCCCCCTTGACTTTGAAGTGTTTTTGTTTTGTTTGTTTAGAAAAAATGCATTTTTGAATGCATTGTTGTTGCTTGTAAGTCTTAGCACTGAAAACAAAAACCTCGCAGCAGCCAATAATGTCCTTGTTTACATCACTGGTATGCTCACATGTTGTGCGTTAACATCATCACTAATCAGAGTTGAATATAAACAACAAGAAATGGCAGAAAAGACGAACAGGAAGGGAGGGAAAAGGAAAAAAGCGAGTATTGGTTGTTTTCCTCACATGCTTTGAGCTATCTTTGGGCTGTTCCAGTTGAAATCATACCCCCTGTGGAAGACATGCCTTAATCTTCCACATAATATTGGGTTACTTGAATGGGTGACTCTATTTAAAATCGACACCCTCTGTGTGGGAGATTAAGGTCGTGTCTTCCATAGGGGGTGTATGATTTTCAACTGGAATAGCCCGTTGGAGTTACTGACACAGGGCAACCTGAAAAGCTCCTAAAATTGTTGAGATTTAGAATATTGGGGCATATTTTCGCATAGGTATACATACATGTACTTTATGTATTGAATGCACATCATTTCATGTGCAGACAAATTTGCTGAACTTGACAAGAACAAATTTCATAACAAATTAAGATATATTGCAAAATAGTTTTTGTAGCAACAATTATTATATATTTGTTTATTTTATTTGTTTGATTATTTCAAAAATGTCAGTCAAAATATGGCTGATTTTTCATGATTTTAGTAAAATTTAAAAACAAATTATCCTGAAACTCAAAATCTGGTTTGGTCAAGCCAATAATATTGGGTCTTTTTCAATGCCTGGAGGACTTTTTTGCAGAGGGTAACACAGCCTATGCGAAAAAGGCATGGTTGAACTATGGTTAACCATGGTCAACCATGGTTCAACCATGGGTTTTGACCATGGTCAAACCATGGTCAACCATGCTTTGAAAAATGGCACCACGACCAGAGACCATGGTCAACCATGGTTAACCTTTTGACCATGGTCTATCTAAAGTGACCATGGTCAACCATGGTTAAAACTTAGCATGTTTGACCATGGTTGAACCATTGTCAACCATAGTTCAACAACCAGGGTTTTGACCATGGTCAACCATGTTTTTGACCATGGTCAACCATGTTTTTGACCATGGTCAACCATGTTTTTGACCATGGTCAACCATGTTTTGACCATGGTCAACCATGTTTTTGAAAAATGGCACCACGGCCAGAGACCATGGTCAACCATGGTCTATCTAAAGTGACCATGGTCAACCATGGTCAAAAATTATGGGGTAAATATTTAACGGAATAAACTGCATAATCATATTATTTAGATTTATTCCGTTAAAAATCTTATTTTAACTTATCAAATTACTAGTTTTTATATTCTATAGTGTCAAATATTTATTCACAACGCATTAAATACGATTAATAACAACAGAGGGCGCTTTTTCTCATTCACTACCCATGACTACCCAGAGTCAACCATGGTCAGGTGAGGTGATGACCATGGCTGACAATGCTCAGCCATGCTAAAGCATGGTCGACCATGGTATACTTAAAAGTGACCATGGTCAACCATGGTCAGGTGAGGTGATGACCATGGCTGACCATGCTCAGCCATGCTAAAGCATGGTTGACCATGGTATACTTGAAGTAACCATGGTCAACCATGGTCAGGTGAGGTGATGACCATGCTCACCCATGCTAAAGCATGATTGACCATGGTATACTTGAAGTGACCATGGTCAACCATGGTCAAGTGAGGTGATGAACATGGCTGACCATGCTCACCCATGATAAAGCATGGTTGACCATGGTATACTTAAAAGTGACCATGGTCAACCATGGTCAAGTGAGGTGAAGACCATGGCTGACCATGATCGGCCATGCTAAAGCATGGTCGACCATGGTATACCATGGTGACCATGGCAACCATGGTTGACCATGGTCAAGCCACCATGGCTGATCATCGCTGACCATAGTTAACCATGGTCAACCATGTTTTGACCATGGTTGACCATGGTTGACCATGCTAGCACGGTTGACATTTCGCCTAGGGGTGAATAGGTCCTGTTTATTAGTGATAAAGGTAGGAGGCTCTTTAACCCTAACCGCCTAAGGGCTTTTTGGCGACGGGAAGGGAAAGAAGGATAGAATAAAGAGAGAAAAGAAGGAAAGAAGTTGTTTGCTCTGGGTGGGATTCGAACCCGAGACCCCTCGCATGCCAAGCACTCGGTCGGCGACACTTTGCCACGGGTCTTGGGCTTTGCTGGCCAGCGAAACCGTGCCTATATCGCTAATTCTACAAAATCCGGTGCCAATCCACTATAAAAATTGAAAAAATAAAAGTTGTTCAAAAATACCTGCTTTTTTGTTTATTAAGAGTAAATGTATCACTACTTTCAGATGTAAAAATTGTCAACACCACTTGCATATATTTTCTTTCAGGAAGTCATGATGTTTTTAACACTAAAACTCAATGTAATGTGAGCTACGTTACCGACTACAAAACGGGCTGGTTTTACTCAATCCAAGGTCATAAAAAGCAATCTAAAGATCACTTGAGTGAAATGTAAAACAGATTTCACCATTTCATAGGAGTTTTGAAGATGCGTAAATGAGTGTGTAACGTAGCTCACAGTAACGTAGTTCACTGGTTTTTAATGTTTTTAATGTGATATGCGAACGTTAGAACGTTATGTCGGTTAATTCTAATATAAATGGGGTTCGACCACTGGTAGCTTTCACATATTATTAGGAAGTACATCTAATACAAGTGCATACTATAGAATCTTGGTAACGTAGCTCACCAATCTTAACATGGTCGGTCGAAATTTCAATGTTTACAACATTTCTATGCCAAAAATGCTACAGCATCACGATTTTTACTGTGATTTTAAAAACCTATGAGTGTTTCCTTTCAAAAACCGCAAATTACATTGATACCTCTGTTTTACTTCTTTCCAATAACGTGTGTTAAAAAGGTAACGTAGCTCACAGCGTTTTGGTGGAAAGTGCAATTTATTTTAGAATTACACAAAGACGCTTTTATCACTAAAAAATAATGTTGATAAACAATATGATGGTGCGTTATCTAATTAAAAAACAACAAATATGTAAAGAAATCGCATTTATTCAAAGAAAATATTCAGGGTTAGATGTGACACTTGAGCAGTGGAAACGCATTTTTAGCGATTTTGGAGCCTTTGCAAGGGCTAATCAGGCTGAAGAAAGCATTTAAAGTATGGAAAACTATATATGTCTGTGTAGATCTCGTTGAGTTCTACCAGAAAAACAACATATTTGATGCCCTAAATGCTCGACAAAGTGTTTGTGGACCAAAGAACGGAAAAAAGGCTATTGGCACCGGATTTTGTAGAATGAGCGATATATCACTTAGGGCGATTGCGTCATCACACCACATGGGATGCATGCACGAACAGCGCATATATCAAGTAGTATTTTGTAGTATTCAGGAGGGTTAGGGTTAAGGAAGCCTGTACTGAGTTTCGATAGTGGTAACCTAACCCTAACCGCCTAAGGGCTTTTTGGCGACGGGAAGGGAAAGAAGGAAAGAATAAAGAGAGAAAAGAAGGAAAGAAGTTGTTTGCTCTGGGTGGGATTCGAACCCGAGACCCCTCGCATGCCAAGCACTCGATCGGCGACACTTTGCCACGGGTCTTGGGCTTCGCTGGCCAGCGAAACCGTGCCTATATATCACTTAGGGCGATTGCGTCATCACACCACGTGGGATGCATGCACGAACAGCGCATATATCAAGTAGTATTTTGTAGTATTCAGGAGGGTTAGGGTTAAAGGTCTATTCAGTGATTTTCTCATCTGGAGGACCGTAACAATCATAAAAATTCTGATTTTGGCACCTTTGTTATTTTCATCAAACTTACATAACCTGCTAGTGTATTAAAAGACAAAATAAGACATTTGACCAGAATCTGTCATTTCTGTTAAGTAGAGAAATTAAGTACATGTATTTGAATGGGCTTCAGTGACATCAATGTTGCTGTTTTTATTGTTTTTTTGTTACTTTCAAAAATACCTAATGACAATTTTAATGACTTATCCTCCACATTTATGCAATTTATACACAATTTTTTTTCTTCACTGAATAAGCCTTTATAGGAAGGCATATAAATAGAAGGGAATTCCAGTGAGAATTCCTATTGGTACTTTTTAATTTATTTTAAGCCCTGACCAAACCATTATGTAAAATAACATCAATTACTGAAATAAAATTGTGTTAAGCTTCAATTTATTTTTCAGGATCCCTTCTCACTTAACAAACTATATTTCAATTATACTAAACAAAAATTAATTTAAAAATGTTGTCTAAGATGAGAATTTGTTATATATATAAATTGACAAGACCATCTAGCAATAGGGGTAATTGAAAAAAAAAGCAGCTAAGCCGACCCATTTCCATTTATTATTACAGTGTCATCACGTAGTCATTCGTACGTCAATGGGCAAATAAATCCATAATTTTATGACATCAAATGCACATCGAGGCGGAATAATTTAAATTATTTTTGCTAAGTTCATTGCACTCCTTAGAATCACACAAACTAACAAAGTGACAATAATTATTTAACCTTATGAGTACTGCCTGCTGATTGGTTATAAGGAGACTATTATGATTTATAGAGCCAATCAGAAACGTTGTAAGAATGGTGGTAGGGCTGAAGAGGATTGAGCTTTAAAATATTTAGAAGCTGTGTTTTAATTGGTTACTCAGATGATTATGTCATGTAATAAACCAATCAGGAACGCTGTAAGTAAGCCATTAGCTCTCATTGGGTTAACAAAGTGACAATAATTTAAATGGAAATGGTTTTAAAGATGCCTTAGGGATAGCTGAAATTAGAGAATGAGTTGGATTTTAACTATTAATTGAAAAGGTTGTTTTTTATTTTCTGTAAATGAATTATTTTTATGGAAACTAACATATGCATTTTATAAATAAAATTTCACTTTGATGAACAAAAAAAAAATAGATGACCTAAGTAACATATTTTAATCACATAATTTCACTAAAAGTTATTGCAAGACTTTTTGCAAAGTGTACAGCCCAATATGCCTTTTGCACTACCCGAAGGGACCCAAAGATGCTAAAAGAGGACTTTCTCTTCGGAATTTTGCAGCACAATATTGGGATTTTGTATGCAAATGTACCTGTACAAACATTTGAACTTGACCAAAACCAGCACATCTGTGTATAGATGTATCGCATCTTATACTGGTTACATACTGTCATGCCGCTCGTCGCTGAACGGCGTGATGCACACGCATTTCAGACAAACGGACACAATCAAGGCTTATCATTGGCTGATACGTCATACCACTTGCTGCTGCGGCAAGCGACGTGACAGTCTAACAGGGGGCATTTACACCTAATGATAAATACATGCCCATGACTGTAACAGCGGATCAATTATGCATAAGTTTTAAGTTGACTACAGAGTGCGTCTTAATTGATCTTCAGGTCAAACTAAGGGCCATTTGGCCAAGATAAGTGCAACAGTGATGTCTATGAAGAGAGTGCAGTGTTGCTATCAAATTCCTAGCCCAATTCTATGAGGTACTGCACAAATTAGGAGGGAAGGGGGTATAGGACTTAACAAAGTTGTCCTACTGATCTGCTCTCCAAATGACTGTAATGTGACAAAGGCATGCCAGGCCCTCGAAATATTTCTTATTTATGAAATGAGATCTTCAAAGCTGAAGATTGAAACTGATATCAATGCGCAACGGTATCGGCAAAATGACCACAAAGTTTTTGACCGCGTTCGTCGTGGCTAAAATGACCCCGTGAATGTGGTCAAATTAAAACAGTACAACCCCCTTGCACTGCAGGGTCAAAACAACCCCAAACGTGGTCAATTCAAAATGACCACGAAAAATATAACCCCGTAGTTTTTAGTGTGTAACTTTACTTCTTGAGGTCACATTGGATTCAATGTGATGTCATAATGTGCAGGATTAGATAGTACATCTTTTGCAAAAACAAATTTATTCCAATATGGTTCAGTTTTGAACTTGTGATTATTTTTCCAAGTGTAAGGATACTTTTTTGGCGCAGTATATAATTAGAATATTAGAATCATGATAGTGGTCTCACTGTGAAAAGAGTCCATTTGGGCCACTTATCAAGTATCATTGGCAATACAATTATATAACTGACTGCACATACATCCCTTGTCAGAATCTGTTGTCAAGTGCAATTTATGGGCTATTCCAGTTGAAATCCATACACCCCCTGTTGAAGACACAACCTTAATCTCCCACACAGGGGGTGTAGATACCAAATGGAGTCACCCATTCAAGTAACCCTATTTGAAATTCACACTCCCTGTGTTGTAGATTAAGGTCATGTCTTCCATAGGGGGTGTATGCAGTTTAGCTGGAACAGCCCAATCCGGCAACTTTGCACCTGTCTTGTTAATCCAATTAAAAAAACAGAAAGACTTTCTTCTTTCATGCTTAAGTTGAACGCTATTAGACGACACAAATCTTAAGCTTTTTTCCCCTTTCTTTTTTGTTTTGTTGAGCATTAAATTTGTATGATGACGGGGATGCAATCTGAAGCTTAGTTGATCATATCCCATAATGCAGCAGGAGATGACTATACAACCCATAGATATCCCGACTGCTCAGTGCCAGAAGTGGGTAAGTGAAATAGCTGCCATGTAAACATTTAGCAAATTGCACAGAATATTGTAATCATCTACACATGGCTGCTACACATGGCAGCTATTGCATTTACCCACTTCTGGCACTGAGCAGTTAATCTGTTCAATTTTGATATATGGCAGCCAGATAGATCCACAAAGTCGGACATTTTGAAAGTTGAGTTATTGCCATTACAAATTTGCTCAGTACCTAAGTTTACTGCTGCGAAAATCACCAAGTCTCTGGTATACTTGGTTGCAAAGTTATGAAGTTTTATCCATTTTTTAATGTGTGTTGTATTGTTTTTGCTCCTTATTTTTTACCTGTAAATGAATTTCATTATTGCTAACTTTGGTCTGATTGCATTAGAAATAGATCATGTTACAGTTTGAAATAAACACCTCAAAAAAAGTAACTACCCCCCCCCCTTAAATAATGGCCATTATTCAAAAACAGGCTATTGTATTACAAATCTGTAAAATAGCGAGGTCCAGATTTGAAAGTTGCACTTGCATACAATACAAAAACACTCAGATATCATTACACAGACTTCCTTCCATTATACTGAATACAAAATCAATACAATTTACTGCAACTTTCAAATCTTGGGTTACATTGATTTAAATGTACGCTGTGACGTCAATATTTAGTCAATTGCAACAAACGAGTTGTCAAAATGTGAAGAAATAAATTCTGCTTCCAATGCATTTTACATCAGAGTTGTAATACAATTGCCCCTTTTTGAATAATGGCCATTATTTAAGGGGGGTTAGTTCTTTTTTTTAGATGTTTAGTTATTTGTTGTGTTAGAGGTGGTTGATGTATAGTGTAGTCAAGTTATTTGATAATGACCCTTGTTTATTATAGCTAAGAATAAAATAATTGTTATATTTGTGTAATCTGACCAGCTCTAGTTTGTGTGAGGAAAACAATATTAAGTTTTCCTTTTTGGGTACATTTTGAAACATTATTGGAAAATACGCCAAAAAAAATCACACAATTTGGGTGTTTTTTTTAAAACAACCAGCAACCCTTTTTCAGCACATTATGCCAATATAACAAATTTCATTTAGTTCTAAAATAGTATACAAATATTACATGCCTATGAGTGTGATAGTACAAAATATATCATTTGGTCAAATTTTGACTTTTCTATTTCACGAGGTGTAGCCGAGTGAAATAGATCAGTCACAATTTGACCAAATGATATATTTTTACTATTACACGAATATTGGCATGTAATTTTTGTTTTATATAATGATATCACATGGTTTCTTTTCATGCCATGTGATAGTAAAAACTATTACATGGCTAAAGTCACTGTAATCATGATATAATAGAATATACCAGTGATTCAAACATCTGGTAGAAAGTGTGCAATGCATTATGGGAAGACATCTCAGATGAAAGGAAGAGTGAGTCAATTTGAATGGGTGGTTAAAGCTGTCATGTCCACTCACAAGTCGTCCTTATTGAATCAATTGAATCAATAATTAAGAGCCTTTTCCGTAGCTGAAATTTGTCCCAAAGTTAGCAAGGGAACATGACGCTGATTTAATTACAGAAGTGTAAGGTGATTGTAGATTATAAATACATTTTCTGGATATGTTGCTAGCTAGATATTCTATACACTTGGATAGTAATTTTGTCAATACTAATATTAGGAATAGGTAGTACCTTAATTATCTGGTGTACCTTCATCAACTTCTATTTCATCAATTCCATTAGCTACAGCCAACTTCATCAAAATCCCTATTTCAATAGTAGATAGCAACTTGGCCAATACCATAAGTAGTAGATAGCGAACCATATACACATCAGGCTTATCAGCAGTAGATAGCTAATTCATACACACCCATATCAGCAGTAGATAGCTACTTCATCAATACCAATATCAGCAGTATATAGCCACTTCATCAAAACCAATATCTGCAGTAGATAGCTACTTCATCAATACCAATATCAGCAATAGATACCTACTTCATCAACACCCACATCAGCAGTAGATAGCTATTTTATCAATACCCATATCAGCAGTAGATAGCTACTTCATCAATACCAATATCAGCAATAGATACCTACTTCATCAACACCCACATCAGCAGTAGATAGCTATTTTATCAATACCCATATCAGCAGTAGATAGCTACTTCATCAATACCAATATCAGCAATAGATACCTACTTCATCAACACCCACATCAGCAGTAGATAGCTATTTTATCAATACCAATATCAGCAGTAGATAGCTACTTCAATAATACCAATATCAGCAATAGATACCTACTTCATCAACACCCACATCAGCAGTAGATAATTACTTCATCAACACCCAAAGTAACGGTAAATACCTACTTCATCAGCACCAACATCAGCAGTAGATAACTACTTCATCAACACCCAAATGTGTGGTAAATAACTACTTCATCAGCACCCACATCACCAGTGGATAGCTACGTCATCAACACCAATATGAGCAGTGGATAGCTACTTTATCAATACCCATATCAGTAGTAGATAGCTACATCATCAATATCCACATCAGCAGTAGATAGAACTCATCAACACCAATATCAACAGTAGATAACTACTTCATCAACACCAATATCAGCAGTTGATAGCTACTTCATCCACACCCCTATCAGCAGTAGATAGCTACTTCATCAATACCCTTATCAGCAGTAGAGCTATTTCATCAATACCCATATCAGCAGTTGATAAGCTGCTTCATTAACACCCATGTCAGCATTAGCTAGCTACTTCATTAATATCAACATAAGCAGAAGATAGCTACCTCATCAACACAAATATCAGCAGTTAGTAACTACTTCATCAATACCACTATCAGCAGTAGATAGCTACTTCATCAGTATCCACATCCACAGTAAATAGAGCTCAAATTGGCAGTAGATAACTACCCAGCAAACACACAACGTTTTTAAAACGTTTTAAACAGGTTATATTTGGCTTTTGGTTTTAGTAAAAACGTTTTAATAACATTAGATGTCGGGTTATTATATTATATATATTATAGGTCATGAAATCATTTTAAAACGTTCTGTATGAATACACACTACAAAAATATTTTTTTAATGTTTTCAAAATGTTATTGAAAAATATGTTCTGCAAACATTTTTTGCCAAATATTTTGTCAACACTGAAATAACGATATGTTAGAATGTTTGCAGTAAGTTATCAAAAAATGTTTTTGAATGTTATGAAAACGTTTTATACCCTTTATACCCTTTATATAACCCGACATTTAGACGTTTTCTGGCAACCTTTTCTAACCTTTTGCGAATAATGTCGAAAACATTTTGTGTTTGCTGGGTATGTCATCAACACCCATATCAGCAATCAGCAATAGCTATTTCATCAATACCAACATCAGCAGTTGCTAGCTACTTCATTAATACCAACATCAGCAGTAGATAGCTTCTCAATCAACACCCACATTTATTTGCCTTATGTCTTCTGTTGTTGATGTATTTAATTGAATGAAATAAAGATGGATGAATGAAGGAAGGCATAAATGAATGAATAAATGAATTATTGAAACAATGAATGAATGAATGAATGAAAGTAGGAATGAAAGAAGGATTTATTTCACCTGACAGCAAAGTGGCCAGTGGCTCTTGTGTCCAAAAATAAGAGGTTACTGACTGCCAAATGTGATTTTCCTGAATCCATTGACTTTCAAATGGGAAACAAGAGACTAGGTTTAGTCCTGTTATGATATTAAACATAGTGTAATGTTACGCTTAGCGATATCAAAATTGCAACATTAATTCCAAATTATCAAATATTTCTGCTTACAATAGCCACGTAATTGTGATATATATGATTGCACCACCGTATACATTACCAACAAGAAATGAGTTTATGTAAAAGATAATAGCATGGATTGTATATGTTACAAGGGACCAATAGTCTCATAATCTTGGCATGGTTTACTGAACTGTATCAAGATACTGGAATTAGAACACCAACCTCACATTTTCTGGGTATATATAACGTTAATTGGACACTGACCAAATTTCAGCAGAAATTTTTGAGCAAAAGAAACCTGTATAATTTTGTTTTCTTAGGTGTGTGGGATGGTATGGCCTTATATTTCCAGTTTTAGCCATTTCTTAATATTATTACATTAATCCGCACTCGGATGACGTACTGACGACGTATATGCCATTACCCTTAGACAGAGAAAACCAAAAATGATAATGATACAAACTGTTTTGCTAATCATGATGGCAATCAAACAAGTCACCCTTTATTATGCACTTGGAATTTGTTTCCGAATCAACACCAATTACCTCTGATCTCAGCCGAAACACATTTATATACCGGTACTAACAAAATATATTCTCATCATCTAGAGAAACCATAATATTGAAACAATTGGATCACGACCGCCGCCATCTGATTTCCCTTCACAACAGCGTACAACTGTAGTAAAGTGTTCCAATTTGAACCATTGACAAAAATTTTCCCGATGTTGCTTGTTTGATTGCTAATCAACAATGATAATCAAAACATGATGGCGCCCCCAACATCCTCACGAGACGGCGACTCCCATTGGTTCATGGTCCCTGCCAACAACAACAACAACAACCCGACCTGGAACAATGGAATCCTCCCTTTTCTCAGCATGGGTAAATGAGTTTTACATTTGCTGCACCTTGTAAAACTTAATTTTGTTAAGTTTCATAATCTATGTATAAAGCTCTACATTCTGACCAACTTCCAAGGCAAGCATGTCATTAATTAATGAGATATATCACTAATTAGGTTTGGTGTATTTCACTCAATGGGAAAATTGTGTACAACATTCCCCAAATTATGCACAACATATATCATTGACATAAGTCACTATGTTGTAAATATGTTACAAAAAATAAGGTTGTTTTGTAAAAATGGAGCGGTCAATTGTCAAAATTCAGTTTCCAACGATCAAGCCTCAAAATAAGCACATTTGAGAAAAAGCAGCTCCTGGTCCTGTGGTTATCTACTGAATCAGGAGCCATTTTAAAGAGCTAAGAGTCATTTAAATTTCAATTGTACACATTGGATACAAAATCTACTTTAACTACCAGGCTCTATTAAAACAAAAAAATGCATAGAGTCTGGTTCATGTGATTTTGGTGTGAACCAGGAGCCAAATGTTATGACCATTGGGTAAATGGCTCCTGGGTGCCTGCTTATTTTGAAGCTTGCCAACGATAGAGTTCTTTCAGGGACACCCTGTATATATTTACTGCTTATAAAAGTAGTGATAAAGTAGCTATCTATTGCTACATTTTCCCCACCTATCGAGGAAGCAATAGCACAATGATTTTCAAACTTCAAAATTCATTTATCAACATCCAAGTTTCAAAAGTAAAAGTGAGTGGGCAGGCTCTGATATATTCCTTCATAATCCTCTCCTCAGTGGCCCCAATTTGATTTAAATTGATACAAAATATGCTTCAAACTATATCTCATTCTATTGCAAGGATTTAATTGGACCTTACAGCTATCAAGAGTAGTGAATATTCACCTGAGTGTACTCCCTGACCCCCTCTAGCATAACACTATGAACCACAATATGGCCTCATCACAATGGCATAGTCCAATAACCTCAATTAAACAATCACGGTGCAAAATTTGACCTCAAGTTGCAGAGTATGAGTTTTTGTACCCAAATTGTCAAAGGTCATTCAATGAATGTGCAAATGTATTGGGGTTAAAGAACTGTGCCTTGATAGATGAGCATGTTGTGGATCCTAGTGTAAGGCGCACATTGAAGATTATGATCCTTTGCTGCTCCTAGACCAAAGCTGCCCAAACTGTATGTCGGGATTCAAAAGTTAGTTGTGAGTACTTCATCAGGGGGATCACAGATGTTTACTGGAAAGAAAATAAATAAACAAAAAGAAAATAATTTACCTTTTTTTATGTCAATTTTGGTGTTAAAATGGGTTATATTTTCTACAAAAAGACCCAACTTCACTTGATCCCAAAATTCTCAGAAGCATGCAAATTAATCTGCACACCTATCATATTATTTTGGTAAATAACAGTTTGTGTATTTTATTGTGGGTCGTGCCATATGTTTCTCATGAAATTTGGGTCACGTTAAAAAGGTTTGGGAAATTTAAGGAATAAACTTTTTTTGTGGATATCTACTCAAATAAATTATACCATAAAAAGAGGATGCTAGAATCACAAAATACTCCTATAAGAATGAACAGCACCGATACAAGGCAATTGGTCCAGTGGTGGTCAAGAACTCCACCCTTTGCCCTTTCGTTTATATGACATGTTGTACCTTGCTCTACCCTCGAACCTAATTCTAATGTGAGGGGACTTGTATTTTTGAAATTTTGTACTTACACCTATTGAAACATATGGGGCTTCCAGGGACAGATTTCTTGAAAAAGAGATTCTTCAGTATCTGTAAATAAGATAGGATCTTTGGAAGAGAATGTGTGAAAAAGTGGGTTTATTTTACTGCTTTTTGAGTTATGTTTAATTTCAAGAATTTGATCAAAATGTGGTAGTCTAGCTGTAATTTTAGGGCAAATTTGCATCAACAGTAGTCACTGGGGTGTAACCAAGCAAATTGAGCAAATTGAAATTAAAATCCCTTTAAAAGGGATGTGCAGGCGCAGGAATAAACTTATGAGATATGAGATATACGTAGTTTGGGTATAAACATTGTTTTAATAAATTGATGAATTGACTTTTATGTCTTTAGCATGTTAGGTTATAATGTCATTTTAGGGTAGGTTGAGCACTTGTATATAATAGTAGCCAACTAGAGTCAACAATTACCCAGCTTATTTGCAAATATTTCACATGAAGACCCAATTTTTAATGTGACAAAAGACTAAAGTGTAAAGTGTGCTGAGGCTTGTAGATCAACATCTAGGCCTTGCACCTGTGTGTAGCTAGACTTCTCCGTAGTCCACTTGCCAATTGTGCACTACTCTGGCTATTACATTTAAGCTTAAAACTCTGATTTAATTAATGAGTGCACAATTGATAGATTTTCACAACTGATCTTTTCAGTCACCGTCGCCCTCTGTTTGTTAGCTTCCCAAGTGGACTACTGACTTTGCCTTGAGAGTTAGGCCAATTTCTGGCCTAACTAAAATTGGTGATGATGTAATGCATCTTTAAAAATGAATCTGGCTTGTGATTGGTCGCCCAGATCTCGTTATTGTTTAAATCCTCCCGACGCGTACTGGTACCATTATAACTATACATGGTACACAACTATCTAGGGATCTGCGGCGCTTTTGTGCTGGTGGATGAACGTATGCATCTAGCGCGTGTTGTACCACCATGCTTAGTCTTGTGGTTAGATTTTATTGATAAACAAGTATGATTGACAGTGTGTGAGTCCCGGTAAAGTTTTGCTTAAAAGTGAAAGTCCATAGTCGGTTTTTCGGATAATGAACTGGCAGATTCTAAAATTAGAATTGTTCAGTATTGAAGTGTCATTATAATTATGCCATTATGATATGTTGCATTCAATAATATAAGCCTACGTAGGGCCTATACTTTACTTTTACTGTCACAAATATAATTATATAGCCTAAACTTTTTCATAACCATTTTATACTAGTATTTTGATGTAGGCCTACTAAATATCAGTATAATTTCGAGTTCAACTGAATACGTTCATCATGATTAATAACATTTTTATTTATCAAAAATCGACTATGGCATAGTCTAGTGTGTAGCACACTCTAAATCACTGCGCTTAAGCATATCATTTTCAGGTCATAAGGGGGGGTCATTGGGTGTAATATTCATCCGGTATTAAGGGATGCATTTATATCTCACGCCAATAAATGAGCACCCCACCCCTACCCCCAGTCCAACACTTAAAGCCATATTATAACATTTTCATACAAAATAGATTAGCATTTCTTTGCCATAAAATGTTAGTTTTTACTGTCAGATATATCCCCTTTTATTATTGAGCCGAACAACTACGGCAAAGCAAAGAAAATTGGAATTTACTACAAGCGCATATGTTGCCAATGTCACCACTCCTTCGGTCATGTTATGGTACGACCCTTTGTTGTGTAGATCACCGTCCCGCACTGTGTGTTATGAACATCGTGTATGCGTTTGACTAATAATTCCATCCTAATAATAAAACGTCGGTTCCATCGTTTTATTCAAAATCTCGGATTTTGACAAAACTACAGCACCTAGAGTCTTGATTTTTGCAGGGTATATTGGTTTAATAAAGTACAATATAAACGTGTAAAAAAATAATTTAAAAAATCAGTGAGGGCGTCCTCCTCAGCAAATGTTATAATATGGCTTTAAGTATATCCCCGGACCATATACCTCATCCCAATCCTAAAGAGTCTAACCCTATTCTATCCCTAAACACTGCATCATAAGTGAATTGTGGAACTAATGACAGGAGAGCAAAATAGCATTGGATAACAAGGTAAAGCGAAGCTTTCTACTTCTCTTGAAAAGCCTTAGGTTAGGATTTGCTATGAATATAGAAACATATATTTATAGTTGGACACAAGTACAAAAGTCACAATGCTTGTGCAATAAAAATTACTGATTAAGGATTTCACAGAGGTGCTTAAAAAACAAAACACGAGTCGTGACGATTTGTACAATGCAAGCTCATGCCCAACAAAAACCTGTATCGGTTTATTTTTTTTCCGTCAAATTATCACCATCGGATTCACTGTCATCCCGTCTTGTTTGTTAGCGACTTGATCAAATTTATCAATAACAAAAAGCATCTCGAAGGAATCCTCATTTCAAAAGACAAATACATAAGGTGAAAAACAGGCGGTTAGGCAATTTTACTTTTTGTATTCAAGTTACAACGGATTCCCATTCAGTTAACTGGGTCTTAAATACTGAGTTTGATCACACATGGCAGTGCATATAATAGCGCAACTTAACGCAATAAACCAGCTGCTAAGCCGCAACTAATCACGGTACAAGCTCAACCCTCCCGGTAGCAACAACCAAATTGGTTTGAACCGAACGGCAGAAGAGAAGAAGAAAAAAAAAAGAAGAATGTTCTCGGAGAATGTTTGATCGCTTTCGACATGTGCTGCGTGTCACACTCAGTTTTGTGCGAATCGCGGACAACTTTTGTTGCGATCTGACAGTCCTATTGACACAAGCGCTTTGCCGTGATTGGGAAGAGAAGAATGTTCCCATTTCTCCACTTCGGATCGGTGTTGATTATACTCGCATGCCAATTTTGTAATCGCTTTTAACACTGATTGCAGAATTGGTGTTTTTATTTTGTAAAGTTTGGAGTTACTAAAAATAGATATGGTGTTATTTGGTTGGAATGGAAGTGGCATTTTGTAAAATGGATGAAGGTTTTTCTGTTGCGGAAAAAACGGCACGTTTAAAGAGGCAGTGTTTGTAGTTAATGATGTTGGAAACAGGAAGTGATAATTGCTGTTCCAGCTGAAATTCACACACCCCATGTGGAAGACATGACCTTGTGTGAATATCTAATGGAGTGTGAATATCTAATGGGGTTATCTGAATGGGTGACTCCATTTGTAATCTACACCCCCTGTATGGGAGATTAAGGTCACATCTGCCATAGGGGTTGTATGGATTTCAACTGTAATAGCGCAATTATGATGAAATGACAGAAGGAAAAAAGGAACCAATAGTTAATGGAAATTATAGAGGTATCATAGAGGGAGGGAAAGGATGAAATAATAAAGAACGGAATAACTAAATAAATGAATAATTGGGATTGATACATGGAAGAAAGGGAAGCTCAAATTGAAAAAAGGTGGTAGAGGGAATGAATGAATGAATGTAGAAAGTAGGAGTATCTTAATATATGAATGAACAAAATAATGTGTGAGTGTTCAAGTGAAACCAGTTCTGATGTGTCATATATGTGTCCCTCCTCCCTCTTTCCCTCCTCCTTCCCTCTTTCCTCCTCCTCCCTCCCTCCCTCCTCCTCCCTCCCTCCCTCCCTCCCTCCCTCCTCCCTCCCTTTCCCTCCCTCCTTCCTTCCTTCCTTCCCTACTTGCAGTTTGTGGGTTTCGGGCATTGCTGAACAATTATAGTTGATTTTCCTCTTCAGTTAAAATTTAATAGCTATTAGCTTCACATCTTCAGAGCAATTTAATACAAATTTTTAATTTTTAATTAATCTACACCAAGGATGCCAACGTGTGCACCCCCCCCCCATCATGTCATGATATAGGCCTATAATACATAAAACAAAAGTTAAGGAAGTTAGTAGGAATTCTCTATGTTATGTGGTCCATCAAACTGAAATTCACAGTGTGGCCCTCAGGTTCAAAAATATTTGGCCAACTCTGATATGATATACACTTTTCAATACAAATTTGATATTTTCCTTATACAACAAGTTTCAAACCATGATAAGTATTACGAAAAAAAAAATTACATTTGTGAGTGAAATTTAACTGAGTGGTTAACAAACAGTGAACGTTATAACCTCACTATTCGTCTCTCAACAATAGAACGGGAACACCCTTCCAGCTCTATGGTTAAACTCAATAATGCAAGAGGCAAAGACACTTTTTGTTGTCATTGTTAGACTTTGGAATCCCAATGGGCTATTCCAGTTAAAATTCATACACCCTCTGTAGAAGACACAATTTTAATCTTCCACACAGGGAGTGTGAATTTCAAATAGGATTACCTAAAGGGTTGACTCCATTTGAAATCTACACCCTCTGTGTGGAAGATTAAGGTCATGTCTTCAATAGGGGGTGTATGGATTGTAACTGGAATAGCACAAATGTGTGTCACAACCCACTTCAATCAAATATGTATTCACATCTATTTGTAATCCTTCCTGAATGGATGTCTCCGTATATTAAAAAGAAAAAAAAACCAAAAACTCTAGAAACAACGCCGATCAGGAATTAAGTTATTAAGCTTACTTAGGTGTTGATTTCAACATGCAATTTTCTTGAATGCATTTTTTGCTCCGTGAGAACAGATGTTAAGCGATTAGAGTTGGCAGTTCATTTGTTATGCAAATTTGCTCCTTCCCAAGTTGCCGTCGGTGATATCCCCATATCCGTCAATCATACCGTCGACACCCATTGTTATGCAAATGTGATTCATTTTTCTCGTCGTGTTGCTCATGGCAACATGCATAGTAACCTTCTGCCAGTGTAGGGTGGTGCTAATTTGTACATTTTTGTCTAAAATGTGTATAAAAACAACTTTAGATGACTACAGGGTGACAATTTTTTAATATGAAACAAATCCGGGTAATATTTAAGACAAAATTGGTGTGATGTCGGGTGAGTGTTTGTACAGGCTTGATCGGTCGTTGAAAACTACTTAAAATGTGGAATATGCTCTGGGGTGTGGTGCTTCCTCCGTTTAATATCGGTATAATTTTGTAACTTGGGTATAATACTTTGTATGACCTTAATTTATTTTGCACAGTAGTTTTTAACCCCTTTAGAACTACTGTTTTTCTTACAGCATATCTGATTGGTTTGTTACTCAATCTTTTCATCTGAGCGACCAATTAAAATGCAGCTACTAAATATTTAAGCTCAATCCTCTTCAGCCCTACCATAATTCTTACCTGTTGCTGATTGGCTCAATAAATCATAAAAATATCCTTGTAACCAATCAGCAGGTAGTACTCATATAGAAATGTATATTAGGCATGTTTGTACTTTGTAGATTAATAAGTAAATCAATTAAGATCAGAGGATTCAGGCTCTGACTGGTTGAAGGGTATTTGTCTTGAGAATGCAATTATCCCCCCTCCCCAAAAAAATCTAACCACAAACAACCACCAGATTTACCTCAGTAAGAAAATTAAAAAACTTCCATTTTTTAAAATAAAAATGTTACGCCCTAACCCAATCGTTTTTTATTGTATTTTGGGGCCACTTTTTTCCCACCACAAAACGGACGACTTATGTCAAAACAGTCATCCTTAACTCTCCTCTGGTTTCATTGCTGTCTGTTACATGTAATCTCATATCCATCTCCTTCCCCACCCCAGGCATCACCCCTCACGTCCCATCCCCATTCCATGACAATGATGAGACTCGGTTCAATTTTCGTTATTCCAGTTAATATACATACACCCCTATGGAAGACATGACCTTAATTTTCCACACAGTGGGTAGTAATTTCAAATGGGGTTACCTTAATTGGTGACCCCATTTGAAATTTACACCCCCTGTGTGGGAGATTAAGGTAATGTCTTCCATAGGGGGTGGATGGATTTCAACTGTAATAGCCCAATAGCCTATTCATCCATTACTTATCTCCAATTTCATCCCCATCTGTTACATCTATTCTCATATCTATCTCTTTCCCCACCCCCAGGCACCACCCCTCATGCCCCACCCCCATTTGACGATAACGATGAGTTCGAAGTGTGACCTAGATTGATGTTTACCAAACATCAGTACCCCACAGGGTGTTAAAGGCCCATTCAGTGATTTGCTGATCGGGAGGATCGTAAAAATCATCAAAATTCAGGTTTTGGCAAATTTGTTAGTGTCATAGATGTGCTAACATAACCTGCTAGTGGTTAAGCTGAAAGCCGTGTATCAAAGACAAAAGACATTTTACACAAATTTGTAATTTCTCTGTGTAGTATTTATGCCCTCCTTCAACATTTTGATTTTTTGTTTTTTTTTTTTTTGATGACTATAAAACAATAAAGTAATATATTTTTTAACTACAAATATTTGTATCTCATAGAGAGTGAAATTAAATAAAACCTTGAAAAATGATTTGGAAAAGGTGATGGTCAAAGTTAGGGTTGCATCCAATTTACACAACTCAAAACCACAAAAACAATATTTGGCCTACTAGTATATTATTTTCCTTACATCATCACATGTTAAGCTCCAGCTCGATATCAGCGGAAATTAAAGAAATATTGTGGTCACTAAATCAAATTATACTATTTATTGTCCCAAATATTGTTCTAATTTCATCTAGTTGTGTTGTCATGGTGACCATTTAATAAGATCAAACAAGATAATAATTGAACAACAACTGAACTGGTTGATTTGTGAACTAATCAGAAAAGGATTGATTAGATGTCTCAATATGGGATATTACAATTCAAATCCATACCCCCTATGGAAGACATGATCTTAATCACCCACAAAGGGGGTGTAGATTTCAATTGGAATCACTCATTCAGGTAACCCCATTTGAAATTCACATTCTTCTATAGGGGGTGTATGGATTTTAACTGGAATGGCCTAATAATTTACATTACATGACGATTGGTGGTGATCATGATAGTCTGATTTTGAACAGTCGGAGGAATCGAGACCCGGTCCTGATTCCCAACTTTTGAAACCTCGGAGGACTGGAGAATACATGGATAAAATGATGATAGTTTATGATGATAATAATGATGATAATAATGATGATGATAATGATGGTGATGATGATGACCACACATGATGATGATGATGATGGTGATGATGATGACCACACCTATGATGATGATGATGATGGTGATGGTGATGGTGATGGTGATGATGATGGTGATGATGATGATGATGATGATGATGATGATGATGGTGATGGTGATGATGATGACCACACCTATGATGATGATGATGATGATGATGATGGTGATGATGATGGTGATGATGATGATGATGATGGTGGTGATGGTGATGATGGTGATGATGGTGATGATGATGACCACACCTATGATGATGATGATGATGATGGTGATGATGATGGTGATGATGGTGATGGTGATGGTGATGGTGGTGATGATGGTGATGGTGGTGATGATGATGATGACCACACCTATGATGATGATGATGGTGATGGTGATGATGATGACCACACCTATGATGCAAGACATTCTCTAGCTAAATTGTATATATGTTACAAATCGTGAACACCTAATTTTGTTTATATGATACATTTTAAGGCATGCGCAATAGAAAGATTAAAATGTAAATATATTACATTTTAAGAAAAATCCGACTTCTCGCATTTCACTGAAGTGATGATGATGCTTATTTTGTATATTTAGCACGGCAGTAATTAGCGCCCTCTGTGTTACATTAATGGTGCTGTTGGCCAATTTTATACATTAAGGTTACTGTTGGTCAATGTTACATTAAGGTTAGGGTTAGGGATAGTGAATTAGGGTTAGGATTAGTGGGTTAGGGTTAGGGTTAGGGTTAGGGGTTAGGGTTAGGGGTTAGTGTTAGGGTTAGGGTTAGGGTTAGGGGTTAGGGTTAGGGTTAGGGTTAGGGTTAGGGTTAGGGTTAGGGTTAGGGTTAGGGTTAGGAGGTTAGGGTTAGGGTTAGTGGGCCAGGGTTAGGATTAGGATTAGGGTTAGGATTAGGGTTAGGGTTAGGATTAGGGATAGGGTTAGGATTAGGGATAGGGTAAGTGGATTAGGGTTAGGGTTAGGGTAACCTTAAGGGTGACGGGCTGTCTCTACTAGGTGACGGGCTGTCGATAGCGAAAATGAGATACTGTTATCGACAGATGATGATGATGACATAATGATGATGATGATGACATAATGAGGATGATGATGATGACATAATGAGGATGATGATGATGATGACATAATGAGGATGATGATGATGACATAATGAGGATGATGATGATGATGACATAATGATGATGATGACATAATGAGGATGATGATGATGATGACATAATGATGATGATGATGATGACATAATGAGGATGATGATGATGATGACATAATGATGATGATGATGATGACATAATGAGGAGGATGATGATGATGATGATGATGATGATGATGACATAATGATGATGATGATGATGATGATGATGACATAATGAGGATGATGATGATGATGATGATGACATAATGAGGATGATGATGATGATAATGAGGATGATGATGATGATGACATGATGATGATGATGATGATGATGATGACATAATGAGGATGATGATGATGACATAATGAGGATGATGATGATGATGACATAATGATGATGATGATGATGATGATGACATAATGAGGATGATGATGATGACATAATGAGGATGATGATGATGACATGTTGAGATACTGTTATCGACAGCCCGTCACCCATATCCATACTTAGAGACAGCCCGTCACCCATTTCACACTTTCTACTTATTTTACATCTTTATAGGCCTGCGGCGCAACCTTGAACAATATTGTCCTTGAGCTAACGCCCTGTAGCCACCCCCATCCAGCCCCATACCTCATTTCAGTTTTTAAATTAACAAAATTCTGCTTTTTACATTTTATAGTGTTACTTATTAACTCAAATATTAATTAACTCTCTTAAAAGTACTTACTAAAGTGAATTTTGATCAACAGAGGCGCTATTTACTGCCGTATAATTTGATGATGATGATGATGATGATCCTTGACTACTAAGCATCCATTCTTGCATGGTTTAATTTGTATCATATATACATTTTAACTGCTTTGACCATTTGTATCATATGTACAAAATAAGAATGAGAATGGGTTGTATGATGATGATGGTGATGATGATGACCACACCTATGATGATGATGATGATGATGATGGTGATGATGATGACCACACCTATGATGATGATGATGATGGTGCTGATGATGACCACACCTATGATGATGATGATGATGACCACACCTATGATGATGATGATGGTGATGATGATGACCACACCTATGATGATGAGGATGATGATGATGATGACATAATGAGGATGATGATGATGATGACATAATGAGGATGATGATGATGACATAATGAGGATGATGATGATGATGACATAATGAGGATGATGATGATGATGACATAATGAGGATGATGATGATGATGACATAATGAGGATGGATGATGATGATGATGACATAATGAGGATGATGATGATGATGACATAATGAGGATGATGGTGATGATGACATAATGATGATGATGATGATGACATAATGAGGATGATGATGATGATGACATAATGAGGATGATGATGATGATGACATAATGAGGATGATGATGATGACATAATGAGGATGATGATGATGATGACATAATGAGGATGATGATGATGACATAATGAGGATGATGATGATGATGACATAATGATGATGATGACATAATGAGGATGATGATGATGATGACATAATGATGATGATGATGATGACATAATGAGGATGATGATGATGATGATGACATAATGAGGATGATGATGATGACATAATGAGGATGATGATGATGATGACATAATGAGGATGATGATGATGACATAATGAGGATGATGATGATGATGACATAATGATGATGATGACATAATGAGGATGATGATGATGATGACATAATGATGATGATGATGATGATGACATAATGAGGATGATGATGATGATGACATAATGATGATGATGATGATGACATAATGAGGATGATGATGATGATGATGATGATGATGATGACATAATGATGATGATGATGATGATGATGATGACATAATGAGGATGATGATGATGACATAATGAGGATGATGATGACGACATAATGAGGATGATGATGATGATGACATGATGATGATGATGATGATGATGATGACATAATGAGGATGATGATGATGACATAATGAGGATGATGATGATGATGACATAATGATGATGATGATGATGATGATGACATAATGAGGATGATGATGATGACATAATGAGGATGATGATGATGACATAATGAGGATGATGATGATGATGACATAATGAGGATGATGATGATGACATAATGAGGATGATGATGATGATGACATAATGAGGATGATGATGATGACATAATGAGGAGGATGATGATGATGACATAATGAGGATGATGATGATGATGACATAATGAGGATGATGATGATGACATAATGAGGATGATGATGATGATGACATAATGAGGATGATGATGATGACATAATGAGGAGGATGATGATGATGACATAATGATGATGATGATGATGACATAATGAGGATGATGATGATGACATAATGAGGATGATGATGATGATGACATAATGAGGATGATGATGATGACATAATGAGGATGATGATGATGATGACATAATGAGGATGATGATGATGACATAATGAGGATGATGATGATGACATAATGAGGATGATGATGATGATGATGACATAATGAGGATGATGATGATGACATAATGAGGATGATGATGATGATGACATAATGAGGATGATGATGATGACATAATGAGGATGATGATGATGATGACATAATGAGGATGATGATGATGATGACATAATGATTATGATGATGATGACATAATGAGGATGATGATGATGATGATGATGACATAATGAGGATGATGATGATGACATAATGAGGAGGATGATGATGATGACATAATGAGGATGAGGATGATGATGATGACATAATGAGGATGATGATGATGATGACATAATGAGGATGATGATGATGACATAATGAGGATGATGATGACATAATGAGGATGATGATGACATAATGTGGATGATGGTGATTATGATTCTGTTTGAGTGATGATGATCATTGTGTTTTAATGGTGATGATTATGAAACAGTTAAGATAAAAAGATGATAATTATGACAGAACAATGATGATGAAAATGACGATGGTGATGGTAATGATGGTATCTTAGTTGATGATGATCATAGTGTATTATGGTGATGAAAATGATTATGATTACAATAAAGACGATAAAGATGACAATGACAACAATGATTACAAGGATACTAGTTAATGTGAAATATGATGACACTGGGATGATGTTATTGATGATGATGATGATGATGATGATGATGAAGACAACACATGAAGAGGATAAAATGATGTTGGTGGTGGTAATGATGATAATGATGATGATACAAAAAGAGGATGATTGTAATGCTAATAATGATGATGATGATGACAATGCATGATGAAGAGGATAAAATGATGATCGGTAATGATAATGATGATGATGATACACAAAGAGGATGATGATGATGGTGATGATAATAATGATGATGATGATGACAATGCATGATGAAGAGGATAAAACGATGATCGGTGATGATAATAATGATGTTAATACATAAAAATAATGATGGTGATGATAATAATGATGATGATGATGACAACATGTGAAGAGGATAAAATGATGATGGTGATGATGATGATGATGATGATGACAATAACACACAAAGAGGATATGATGATGATGATGATGATGATGATGACACATGAATACCATAACCACAGATATTATAACATGAATACCATAATGCGATCATAACAAAACAAACACAAAAAATGTTCAATTTAATAAAGCCAACGTCCAGCCAACATAGTCCCTGAGGTGTGCCACAAGTCATTCCAGGTCATCTCTCTATTAGATATGAAAAAGTAAAAGCATCTTTGCATAATTTGCTCCGGTCCACTCTCCCCCTATCTCCCATCTGATTAATTTGTAGCGGCTTTTGAATACTAGCGATCCAGGTGAAGCAATTACTTCCAAATGAGCCACCGTCTTAATGAAATTACCTGGCCTTAATTATGGTTACAGGTGTTCTCATATAAAAAAAGACGACATCGACGATGATGAGGAGCATGGTGATGAAGAGGAGATGGGGAGAAAACACATGCATGGATGTTAACCCTTTTCGGCATAAGTTTCAAATTTAATTTTAAAATTCAAAAATTTCAGAATTGTATATTTTTAATGACCATATTTAGAATCAGCATGCAAAATACATTAAAATGAGTACAAACAAGCCTAGTATTGGTTCAGAGGTTCTTGAGAAGTATGGTGATGAAGAGGAGATGGGGAGAACACATATGCATGTATGGATGTTAACCCTTCTCCACACAGGTGTCTACTGCAGACAAAAAGATACAAATTTTCTTTAAAAATTAAACAAGTTCAGAATATTATATTTTAATGACCATATTTGGAATCGGCATGAAAAATGCATTAAAATGAGTACAAATAAGCCTAGCATTGGTTCAATGATTATTGAGATAGTTCTTAATGTTTAGGCTACATGATATGTATCAATGTAGATCAATCTGGCCCATGTAGGGGTGTATCCACCGTGGTGATGAAGAGGAGAACGCATATGTATGTATGGATGTTAAAAGACATATTTGCATGTGTTTCGATACAGACCAATCTGATCCAAGTAGACATGGGGAGGACGAGGTCAGTGGCGTAGCGTCATAGGGGCACGGGGGGTACATGCCCCCAATCGATCTGAAATTGTTTAAAATCCCATAGGAAAATTGCTGAAAAACAGTTTGTGCCCCCCCATCAGACCCGGTGCCCCTAATCATGGTCGGTGCCCCCCATTGTGATGACCCACGCTACGCCACTGGACGAGGTTGGCAAACCTCTCATGGGGTTACCCCCATGCATTGGGTTACCCCCCTTTACCCTTTGTCTACACCACTGCTGCCTCTCTTTCTGTCTCACATGATTCTCTCTCAGACCAACCTGTGCTGAAATTTTAAAAAATCCCATAGGAAAATTGCTGAAAAACAGCTTGTGCCCCCCCCCCCCAATCAGACCCGGTGCCCCCCAATCATGGTCGGTGCCCCAATGTGATGACCCACGCTACACTACTGGAGGAGGTTGGCAAACTTCTCATGGGGTTACCCCCCGTTACCCCCTTGTCTACACCACTGTCTCGCATGATTCTCTCTCAGACCAACTTATTTTTATTATGTTCCATCTGCAGCTTTGTTGAATCAAATATATAGCTTGCATTGATGATATTTTTATCCCACAATTTGTAAAATCAAATTGATTATTTCAGTACATATGTATTTAATTAATATGTATTTCCTCTCATATAAATTATATCATAAACTTGGGTATTTTATAGATTGCTGTAAATGTAATATTATGCAGTTATCTCTCTCTATATATATGTATATTTTTTTCGCAAGATATATCACTACTTATATATGCAATTATCATGTAAAAACCGACTTCCAACTCTATAACAAGAAATATCCACTATTGTCTATTATTAACATGTTTTTTATGACATCAATCATACACATGGATCTACACAAACTAAACATTGTTTTTGTTATAAATGTGACTATGTATGCTATATTTCGTCTTGGCTATGTAGTGACGTCAATGCATCGAGACAACTGTTTCTCATACGCATATTTACTGTGTCTTAAAAGCGCATGTGTGTGAACATCAGCGCTTTGAGCGATCACCCGCGGTTTGAAGCGATGTGTCCAGTGGAATACGCACTTGACGCCACTGACTTGCCAACATGAAAAAGTTTATCAAGTGCTCAGGGTAGCACAGCATCTTCTCCAATTTTAGCGAAAATTAAATTTTGTACCAACTTTTTCTAGCACAAATCCTCATCTCCGTAATGCAGTGACGGCGCCACGGGAGGCACGAGGGGGCAAATGCCCCCCAGTCCAAACTCTTGCCCCCCTGTTGCCCCCCCCCCCAGTAAAAATCCAAAATTACGAAAATTTCACCTTTTTGCAGTAATTTTGTTGATTTCAACCCTGAAATTCACTTTGCCCCCTCAATGCCCCCCCTCGGAAAAAAATTCCTGGCGCCGCCACTGCTGTAATGGAACATGTCCCCCTTAAATTTTTCCATGTGGGGATATCCCCCCCTAAAAATCCTAATAGAAGTAAAAAATAAAGCAATAATTACCCTGTGCATCTTTCGTTTTAGCCCAAAATAGGGTAAAATTGCTAACTTTTGCACACTTTGCACTCAGTGGTCTATCAAATACCACAATACATCTTAAAGAACCATTCAGTGATCCCAGTGAAAATGTAAAAAAATAAATAAAATTGTTTATAAATTGCTTAAAAGTGAAGGATAAGTCATTCAAATTGTCATTTGGTATTTTTGAAATGATTTGACGAAGTTGAAGCCCTATTTAAATACATGTAGCTAATTTACATACTGTCAGATTCATATAAATTCCTCATTTTTGTCTTAAATACACAGCTTTTGGCTGAACCACTAGCAGGCATAGCCAGGGGTGGATCCAGGAATTTTCAATAGAGGGGGCACTGAATCACCGCCGCTGCCGCGGCGGCTCGGCGCCCACACAAAGTCGGGCGCCGCTCTGCAAAAATACACAAAGTCAAGCGCCGCTCTGCAAAAATTAGAGGGGGCGCACGTCGGGTGCGCCCCCATCTAAATCCGCCCTGCTATGTAAACACATTTATGACAATGACAAAGGTAACAAAATCTGCATTTTGATGATTTTTATGATCGTTCAGATGAGCAAATCACTGAATGGACCTTTAATTTTGGGCTAAAATGTCCGAAATCGAAATTTATTCACGTGCAGATGTCCATCTGAAACATGCATAAACTATGCTTCCTTCTAAATTTTTGTAATCATGCTTCCGCCGCACTGTTTCTGATAGTTCTATAACCCACCTCCAGGGCTTGAAATAAGGATTTCAGATCCAGGAGCAATTTTGGGTGTTTTTGTGTAAATATTGCGCCTGGTCTATACAAAATACACACAGTTCTGTTTCAGAACCAGGGGCATTTTGCCTTTTAGCAGGGGTAAATTTGCCCCTTGCTCCTGCTTATTTCAAGACCTGCCCACCTCTAGAACATGACATAGTCAAATTCATCACCCCAATTCTCATCACATTTGTAAAATTATACCATACCAAACAAGTGTTTTTAATCAGAATAATTACTTAATATAAATAGCAAAACTTGACCCACTTATCCTAATCTGATTTTCCCCCATGAGGCAGGGGCCTGACCTCAACACCGATAAGGGTAAATGGCCTGTCCCATTAATGCCCATTTAACAAGAAAAAGAAACAAAAACTCAATGAGGATGTCGTAGTCTCATCACTAATTACTATCCCACGCATTGGTCTATTCCATTAGAAATTCACACTCCCCCTGTGGAAGATTTTGGAAATATCTTCCAAATGGAATTAGCACATTAAACAACTCTATTTGAAACTCACCTCCCTCTAGAAGATTCAGGTTGAATCTTTCTCAGAGGGTGTATGAAATTCAAATGGAGCTGCCTAATTTGTTGATTCCATTTGAAATTCATACTCCCTCCATGGAAGATATTTCCAAAATCTTCCACAGGGGGAGTGTGCTTTTTAAATGGAATAGCATTTCTAATTCTACATTTCACTTTGCATTCAGTCGGAGTAATCCAAACATGAAATCATGCGTGAAAATTGCTTGCTAGCTTGTGTACCGCGCTACAATTAGCTGATGTTTCAACAACATCTAACTAGTATTGACGAGGTACCGAAATGAGAGTTTAAGAAAAGTATGCACGACGTGACGTCCAGTTTGGTCTTACCATCGATGGGCAGAGTTAATCAAAAATAGCTGCCCTGCGGCTATGTTGAATGTTTCACTTTATTATGAGGCTGTGAGATTACAATAGGATGAAGCATTGCTTGTGCCAGGCCTAGACCTCACTGACACATGAGTAGAGTCCAAAGTTGACCGTTTTCTAAAATCCATTTTCCGTGTTGTAATCCGTTGTAAAATTTGTAAATCTGTGTTAAAATGAATAAAGCTTAAAGTGTATTAAACAATGATTTTAATGTCACAACAAAATGTTCAATATCGCAATCAATATGCTCTGATTGGAATATTCTCACAATAATAGACCGACTGTTACGATGTTTGGAGGGATATAGGTAGGTGGGGGTCATGCCTTATTAATATTCCCTTATTTCAGTATTATTAAACAGTATTTTTATCATAAAAATTGACACACACAACTCATGATTGTTTTTAACATTTATTTCTCTTATCTTATAACCATTTTTGTCACATCATACAAAAATGTCATTTTCCGTGTTGTACCTCCGATTCCGTGATTTTTGTCCGTTTTCCTTAAAACGGAAAACTTCGGACTCTACACATGTCAGTGTCTCATCAGGCTCATATTAATAAACCATTGACTTTGCACTGATGAGATGGCCAACCATTAAGTATATGGAGAAAGTTTAACAGGTGCATATCCATGGGGGCAATGGTGGCACCAAGGAATACCCCCACCCTTCCACTTGGACTTTTCCCTGGTTTTCCCAGTCGGAACAAAAAATTCCACTATTTTGGGGAAAAAGTGCTAAATTTTAAGCAAATTTTCTGAAGTTTGCCCCTCCCCACATTTTACTTTGCCCTCTCTCACAAAAATTGATTCCTGGTGCCAATATTTCTGGGGATGGTTTCGGGGGCTCAACCTCCCCAGTGAAGTTCCCCCTCATGTTTACACCAAAAAACGTGACAAATGAGCATATTTTCTGAACATTTCAGCCACTTACCGGTTTCTTGGGTATCACTATGGACCACAGTGGCCTCATCCCAATGGCATAGTTCAATAACCTCAATAAAACAATCACAGTGCAAAATTTGACCTCAAGTTCCAGAGTATGAGTTTTTGTACTCAAAATTTCAAAGGTCATGCAATGAATGTACTAAATGTATTGGGGTTAAAGAACTGTGCATTGATAGATGAGCATGTTGTGGATCCTAGGGTATGATCTCAGCACCTCGGTTGAAGATTTCAAGGCAAGTGTATGTTTGACATGCACTTGCCTTGGTGCTTTAACCAGGGCAAAGGGAAGACTGTGACGTAAGATCATATCTCATTTGTCGGATAGTAAAAAGACTGAGTTCACAGATACTTAGGAAAAAGTTGTAGGTCCATGTTTGCAAGTCTTTACAAGTAGGGGTGGGAGTGAGGGTGGATGGGTGGTGGAGGGCCAAAGTTTACTAGCAAAGAGTGGACTTAAAAGTGACAAATCACCTTTCAGATTTAGAGAAGACATTCAAATATTTCTTGTCAAAATAATTCAGAGTAAATAACACATTCTGCCCCTCACCCCGTAGCATAGTAGCCAGGATTTTATCAGAGGGGAGTGGGTAAAGGGGGGGGGTTAACTTTCAAAGGGCAATATTTGATGAAAATGTCAAAATTGGGCTAAAAGGCACAAAAAACGTAAAAATTTGAAATATCACTCGGGTGGGGACAGCTGCCCTCTTGCCCACACAGCTGCTCACACCACCACAGATAAAGTCAGAAATTAATAGAATAAAGTAGCTGCATATTATTTCCAAATTACAACCAAGCAGCTTTAATAAAACCATCTCCTTTTTCTCTCTAATTTTCTTCCAACTCACTGAGTCATCACATTAAGATTGTACATCATCCTACAAGACAATCATCAAGAAAAAAAAACTAATAGCAAGACAGAGAAAAAAAAAATATCCGATACACTTCACAGACTTTGAGTAATTATATTTCATTCGAGAAAATTATTTCACAAAATAATTCCACTTGAGTCCAATTCCGATACTAGGCGAACTTACGGAGAGCATCTTCAAGTTGTTGTTTTAGTTAATGCAGTACTGTCAGAGAATCGCATTTGCTTAATATGAAATAATAACATATTGGGGGTATTCACACGATGCGCTCCAATACCACATTAGAAGTTTTGTTGTTGTTTGTTTAAAGCTATAATGTGTGATTTGCTCTGCAGTGACAAATTTCTACTTTTTGTATAATTGTAATGCCCAATGTGTACTAAAATAATAACATGTGAAAGACTAAAGCCTGAAGTGCTTTAATTACAGTAAAGTTTTAATAATAAATCCAGAGATATCCAGTTTTATTCCAAGTTCACCAATCGAGTGATCAGTGGCGTAGCGCCATAGGGGCACGGGGGGCACGTGCCCCCCAAATCGATCTGAAATTTTTAAAAATCCCATAGGAAAATGGCCGAAAAATGGCTTGTGCCCCCCCTTATAAATTGTGTGTATATCGCTATTCATCTTACGTCTTATTTATATGTCCCAGCTGCGTGAAGCCATAATGATCGGCGAGCTAATACATTAACAATAAATATAGGTGCTAAAATGAAATAGCAATTTTCTTTATTTTGCCTCATTTGTCAGCTTAAAATTAAAAGGGGGTGTAATGTAATACTAACATATTATGGAAAACAAATAAGAGTCTATTCTTCATTGAAATCACACATTATTGCTTTATAAGTCTGAGAAGCAATTCATTACATTTTAAGTAATTAATTACTCAAAAACAATAAATAAATAAACAAATTGAAGCACAAAAATGCTTCACATTCAAAATCAGTCAAAAGTCACTTACGATGAAATTGTCAAAATATAGGGTTTGATTCATTTGTACAGCAAAATTTTGTCAGTTTTGAATATTTGGGCAGTCAAGTTAGCTCAATCGATAAGGCGTTTGACTATGGTGTTAGAGGTTGCGGGTTCGAACCCTGGTGGTGCCTAGTACACTCTTGTGGAAAAATTGAGTTAGCTTGAAATTTCCTTGGACAAGGAACTTATTGCTAATTGTCTCATAATTTGTAACCCATACGAAACTCGGGGAGCTGATCCTGGTTGCGAAGGTTATTTGTTGAATGTCTAGGGTGCGCGCTCTTGAAGCATCAAAAGTCCCTGATTTGTTGTTAAATGGTTTATGGATTGATGTGAGGCTGTAGTGATCAGAGACAACCTGTAAAGTGTGCTGAGGCTTGTGGATCAGCGTCTAGGCGTTGTGCCTGTGCGTGGTGCACTATAAATCACCGCGCTTATTATATTTGGGTCACTTGCTTCAGGAGACTGTCCAATTGGAACAGTTCAATTACAATTAAAGTTTACAAAAAGGCAGTGCCTCCTTCCCATCGATTTTGAAAATTTAGAAAATTTAAGAAAATTGTCAAAAAATGGCTTATGCCCCCCCCCAATCAGGCCTGGTGCCCCCGATCATGGTGGGTGTCCCCCAATAAGATGACTCACGCTACGCCACTGCAAAAGGGAACTATTGGATGTGAACGGAGGGATTGATTGAGAGTGATGATTCGGTCTTCATTGATGAAGACTAATCTGGATTAAAAGTAATTATGTGAATAACCTCAATAATGCATTGGTAGAAGAAGAAGATTGTGAAACCAAGATGATGAGCCCTTGAGTGTTTGAAAGAGAGAAAAAATAAATTACCATTTTGGGCAAAGAGAAACTATAAATAAATTAACATTTTGGACTAGGAGAAACAGTTAGCGATGGGGGCTCGGGGTGATTTTGCTTTATTGATTATTATTATTGTTATTTGTCATATTTGTTGTCATCGCCATCAGGCATCTGAATCAACATCATCATTGCATCAACATGGTCATTTATGGTCTTTCGTTCTTTCTTTTTTTCTTTCTTTCTTTCTTTCTTTCTTCTCTCTTTCTTTCTTTTCTTCTTTCTTTCTTTCTTTCTTTCTCTCTCTTTTCTTTCTTTCTTTCATTCTTTCTTAATTTCTTCCTTTCATTAATTTCTTCCTTCCTTCCTTCCTTTTCTCCTTTCCATCACTCCTTTTTCCTTCCTTTTTCCTTCCTTCAGCAGTATACCTTATAAAACTCTAACTACATGCCCCTCCCAAATATTTGACCTTCGTATTCTAAATATTTTAAAGCTTTTTAAGAGTAACAGCATTTCGTAACATTAGTGTTTAATGCAGGGCAACGTTCAGCACTGAATCAAAAATGTACCGGTACAGGATAGCTTTCAGAACATGACAATGCACTTGTCTCTGGCTTCACACAATGGCCTCATCCCAATGGCATAGTTCAATAACCTCCATTAAACAATCATGAAAAATTTGACCTTAAGTTGCAGAGTATCAGTTTTTGCACCCAAATTTTAAAAGGTCATTGAATGAGTGTACAAATGTATAGGAGTTAAAGAACTGTGCCCTGATAGATGAGCATGTTGTGGATCCTAGTGTCAGACATATTCTTACAATGAAATAATTTCAAGGCTGCCAATGAATATATTTAGGATTGAATGTATTTAGGACATAGATTCAGGAAAGCTTTTAGTCCCAATGTTTTGGGGGAGAAAAAGGTAAATTTAGGAAAGAGACAATACTAGTATTCAATATTCAATGTATTTTTATCATAAAAGCAAAATTGGAAAATGCTTTCAGAACATGATAATGGATATGTTTGTAAGAAAGAGGAAGAAGAGAGAAATGCATAATTATATATTTCCTGTAGGCCTACTTTCTTTCTTTGTGGTGCTGTAATACATGTAATTATGCGTAATAAGTTGCAAATTCAGTGTCCGAATCAACTGAGATTTTGAAAATAACTTTTTTTTTCATGGATATCTATAAAAAGATGTTAAAATCATGAAATATCTTGAAATATCAAACACATGTTCACAATTTTTCTTATTATTATACTTTGTTTCTAAATTTTTAAACGCTTGTATTCTTAATAAAGGCATTTTTTAAGAGTCCAGTTTGGCAATGTTCAAAACTTCAACACTTGTCAAATTATCTAAGAACTAATATGATTGGTTACAAAAAGGACTATATCATAGAGGGTGTGCCACATCCTTGGCAACACCCCACCACTAACTACCATGGTACCACCAACACCACTACCACCACCATCAACACCGCCATCACTTCCACTACTACTACCACACTACTACCACCACCAACACTCAGACTGTGAGCCAGGGTGGTCCAAACGAATAAGGTTACAAATTTGTTCAAAAAATTCAAAATAATTTATCGAAATAAAAAGACTGGCCAACACAGCTTTAACAACATCAACATGGGTTTCGCCTGCAGACGACAAATCCCAAATTTTCTTAAATATTCAAAAATTACAGAATTATACATTTTCATGACAATATCTGGAATCAGCATGAAAAATACATTAAAATGAGTACAAACAACCATAATATTGGTTCAGTAATTCTTGATATAGCTCTTGATATTATGAAAAATTTACTTTTTATCTTGGAAGCATTTTGGCCATTTTTACAGCTTTAAGATTGCTTCTGCTATACACCAATATATTGTTGTTGATAATCTGCTATTCCAGTTGAAATCCATACACCCCCTGTGGAAGACCTGACCTTAATCTCCCACACAGTGTTGATTTCAAATGAAATCACCCATTCAAAGTAACCCAATTTGAAATTTCACACCCCCTGTGTGGAAGATTAAGGTCTTATCTTCCACAGGGGGTGTATGTATTTCAACAGGAATAGTCCAATGATAATAATCGTCAACACGAATCGTGGGTTGTTTTTTTAAGCCTGATTGTCTGTTGTGTCTTCGACCCAACTTTGCCCTTTTTTCCCCTTTCGTAGCGTTTTCGATTATGTTACAAATTTGTATCCAATTTTCACCTGATTACATTCAGTTTGCGTAGAATTAATTGCATTTCACTATTCACTGCATACAGTACTATGCTTTCATTTATTAGTAGTATGACCACCATTTATAGACTGCACTGTTAATGTGTTTTAGCACCCTCATAAGGTGATTGCTACAACACTTGCTCCTGGGCACTCACTTATTTATATATTCTTCAGTTTTAGGCAGTGGTGTAGCCAGGACTTTTTCAGAGGGCAAGGCAAATTTCCAGGGGGGCAAACTCAAAAATGAGCTAAAAATTACAAAAAGGCCTCTCAGAGGGGGGCAAGGGGGGATGCCAATGAGTTTAGGTCCCCTCCCCCATATAAATTGTGTCAAAGCAGCTACGCATGTTCATGTTGCAGTGCACTTATGTCTCAGAAAAATTTGACAGTTTAATTTTTTTTTCAAGCAAACATATTGGTAAAAATCTATTAAAAATTGTTGGAAGATTGTTGTGAAATAGGCAATGAAAAAACCCTGTTTTATGTCTAAAATTTGCCAGTTTATTTTTTTTTTCAAGCTAACATATTGGTAAAAATCTATTAAAAAATTGTTGGAAGATTGTTGTGTAATTAGGCAATGAAAAAAACCTGTTCTATATGGGCAGGCAGACTTTTCTAGTAGCATTAGTCGATTGGTTGGGCTTATTTTTAGCCATTTTTATGCCTCCACCATGAGGCATATAGGGGAAAGTGGGGTAATGCCGGACTGTGGGGAATCCCGGACACATCGATTGCAGCTAAACGGAGAAGGGTGGCACTATTATACTACCTTAGGTTATTAGCTACCTCAAGGTGTACCTCACGTGTACTACTACCAGCGCTTTGGGTCTCGTCTTTCTTTGTGAAAATTACGAAAAAACAGCAATTGTCATTTTTGACTTTTTATCTGAAAAGTGATTTATTAGCTGGGTGACAGTTAATGCAACAAGGGACACAGATGAAGTATAGATGAAAATAATGTTTGATACTTGATTGTTAGCTGGATGTATGAATTTTGGTATCTTACAAATGGATTAGTAGAACAAGCACTGAAAAATTAAATCGTGACCGTGAGGGGTAATCCCGGACACACATGCGTCTCTATACAGATGGGGTAATGCCGGACACTTGTTATTTCGAAAATATAGACAACAACAACAGCCCCCATAGTTGTATGCTTGAGGTAACAGAAGTACCTAATACATTCTAGGGATTATCATCCTACTCCACTTTCCCTCTTAGCAACAATCATGTGTCCGGGATTACCCGTGTCCGCATTACCCCATCATTTTTACCATTTTGTTTTCTAATTATAACTTATTAACCATAGATGTTGAGTTATTAAAAACTAGTTACTAGTTAGAACATTACTCCTACTTTGCATTGATATGATTTTTACTGATGAACTTTATTTAATCTTGTACCTGTGTAGCCTTAACGAAAGGTGCCCGGGATTACCCCACTTTCCCCTACTGTTTTTGCATTGTCCGTCTAGTGCTTCAGTCCGTACCGCCAGGATGCTGTATCTCATGAATGGATTGGCTGATTGACTTCAGATTTTCAGGATAGGTGTGTCATAGTCAGAAACTCTGGATACTTTTTTTAGGTGGTGTTCAAGGTCATATACTGAGGTCAAAGGTCATTTGAGGTCAACTTATAAATTTTGGTGTCGTATGAACAGTTCATACCATATTGCAAACAAAAATGCAATATTCTGGTGGGTAAAGTATCCATGGGCATCCACAGTTGGTGGGTGTCCACTATTATCAAGGTGTTTTTGGGTGTTAACAATCATTTGTCCGTATTTATAAGTGCACACCCATACCACACATATACAAACATATATAGGCTCATGCACACTGAAAACACTTGTGTCAAAAACAACAAAATTTTACAAATCATGAAGAAAACATATCTATCGCTCAGATTAATTGCCCCATACCAATTACCCACAATTCCCTTTGATTCCGCAAATAGCCATTATTGCTCATAAAACCAATTAGCCTCGTGCAAACACTAATTTTTCACCTTTAATTGGTCTAAATGTGACAAACATTAAATCAACCAATTTAGTTTAATGCTCTGCATGCTAGCCATAGGCTTCAACATAAAAAGTCCCAAGTTTTGAGATATTTTCTCAAAATATCAAGAGCTATCTTAAGAACTACTGAACCAATACTAGGCTTGTTTGTACTCATTCTAATGCATTTTTCATGCTGATTCCAAATATGGTCATGAAAATTTACAATTCTGAAATTTTTGAATTTTTAAAAAAAATTTGAAACTTGTCGTCTGCAGTCGACACCTGTGTGGAGAGAGTTAAATCAGCCAACTTGGTTTAACTACAACTAATTGCCACTAATGACCAAAACAAGTAGATGATATAATAGCACCAAACGAAGCACTTCCAGAGAAGATATTTTACACTTCCCATAATGCATTTCTTCAATTTTCTGTACTGAATTGCTATCTAGTGCAGCTTGGGTCGATAGTGACAAAATGTACCTCAATGAACAGAGCACATCCAGATCTTGCAAAACGTGTTTATTTCTTGACTATCGACCTATGTTTAGCCATTCTACTCTCAAAAATATAAACAAAGGGAACCTGTACAAAGTAATGGGAGTGTCATGTCTCATATCCCAGATATAATGAGGTGATGTATAATGTTGCCCCGGAATGTTGCAAAGGATTCTGGGAAGGGTAAGGCACCTTCTCTGAAGCACTTCATACCTAGCTCACTGCCATGGTTTCAATGGGCTATTCCAGTTCAAATCCATACACCCTATGGAAGACATGACCTTAATCTCCCACACAGGGAGTGTAGATTTCAATGGAGACACCCATTCAGGTACTACCCCATTTGATATTCACAATCCCAGTGTGGGAGATTAAGGTCATGTCTTCCATGGGGGGGGGTGGATTTCAGCTGGAATAGCCCACTCTCAATAGACGCAACAATAATATGTGTCTACATAATCCAAAGTATAAAGACAGTATCAGATGTGCTGCTTAGTAACAGGTACTTCCTTCTCATTTGGGAGGACAGGTTAGCTGATCTCAATCAAGAAGAGCATCCAGAGGGTTGCCACAAAGTCCACAAAGCACACAATTGGGCTGTTTTGTAAGCTGTCAAGTTAGCTCAATCATTAATGTGGGTCGTAGCTGAGGGGAGCATGACCTAGCGGTGTTTGTACTCAAATATCAAGACAAATAAAGCTGACACACGAGAGAAATGGTATGGGTTCTATAAAGGAGATCCCAAAGCTTAATATGAGGAGTGACATTTCCACTTATTTTCAAAATAATATCTGCTCAATTCAGTGATTTCTTCATTGGATGTAGTAAAAGCACCCAAATATTACAATTTTTGGTGCTTTTCTCTTGAACTTGAAACTTGAGTGTGTCCTGGAGCTACTTCCTCGAGGAGATGCGGCAGCACCTTTGGGCTGCAAAACTGGCAACTCCCATCGCACTAATCAGCTCTACCTTATATGACCTTTTGAGATGTCCTTAGCATTGTTAATACTTTACATACATGCTATCCCTTCCATCTGCACTAAGAATCATCACAGCAATAACATGTTAAACTTTGTGACTAATCCTATATACTAGGCATGTTTATACTCATTTTAATGCTATTTTTGCACAGATTTCCCAAATTGTCACGAAAGTTCATCATTAACTTTTTTTGGGGAATACATTATTTTGACTATTTATGAATCAGTTTGCACACATAGAGGGCTAATATATCGGTTGCTTGTGTTGAGACGCAAGTGTTCATGTAAACCGTACTTCCGACATACCTATTAAGGCAAATTAATCGGTAATTAACGATCTGCTGTCATCGTTAGCTGTGTACGGTACAAGCGTTGTGTTTTTTTTTGTGTGGATAATTCTTGTGCTGCAATGATTCTAAATATGGCCATGTATTTTAACAGTAGCATAGACATGATATTTCTAGAAGGGACCAAGGGGACTAAGAGGGAGGGTGGTAAGGTGACTCTCAGGGAAAATTGACAAAAAACGGTGAAAAAGGCTTTTTTCACCATTTTTGATATAAAAAATCTACATTATCACACTGGCCATCATCACATGGGGGGGGGTCAAAATGTTCCATGGGTGTCAGCTGCCCCCTTTGCACTGTGTATTCATTTTAATCATTCATGTGAAATATCTTGTACTACTGGTACCTACTGGTACCTAACCACTGGTACCTAACCTTTACATGTATGTACTAACAGATTTTAAAACACATTTCAGTGTTAAGAAGTACTATCAACTGATTCAACAGGTTTGGGATTTACCCAAATGGTCAATTCCATTTGAAATTTGAAAATTCACATTCCCTGTGTGGGAGATTAAGGTTTATGTCTTCCATATGTATATAGGCAGAAACATGAATTCATTCTCTACGTTGCTGTATTTGAATTTGGCGTGTAAACATAATCGTGGATCCAGGATGATCAAACTATCACGACAGAGGAGCTGGCTGGAGGAACTGGTTAGAACCCAATAATTGTCATAAACGTCTCGTCCAATATAAACTCATAGCTCGACCAATAAATATGGGCTTAACCAATCCAATTTGATATCATTATTATGTTTTGATGAATTCAATTGGATACTTTACGCCCAATATTTATTTGTCGAGCTATGAGTTTTAAAATATTGGACTCAGTTACATCTGGTTCAATATTTTTAAAACTCATAGCTCGACCAATAAATATGGGCTCAATTGATCAAATTTTATTTCAAAAGTGGGCTGAGTTTGAATCCTTCATGCAATTATTTATGTAAGATCATCCTAATCTTAATCATAATTCAGCCCATTTTGGTGCTTTTGGGCCTGCATTCACATGCTTTTCAGGTTTTTCTCACCAGTTTTTTTTTTTTGAATGAAACTGAGTGGCATCTCTGCTAATCCTAACCCTAATCTAACCCTAACCCTAATTTTGTGTATGATTACATGAAAGAAGGAATAACCTGATTTGCATGACTTTGCAAAGAATAGGGGGCCTAACCCCCCCCCCCACCCGGATCGGCTACTTAAACAAAATAGATAACGAAGATGTCACAGCCAATTCTGATCAATAATACCCCCACTGTAAGCACTAGGATCCACAACATGCTCATCTATCAGGGCACAGTTCTTTAACTCCTAGATACATCTGTACATTCATTCAATGACCTTTGAAAATTTGGGTACAAAAACTCATACTCTGCAACTTGAGGTCAAATTTTGCACTGTGATTGTTTTATTGAGGTTATTGAACTATGCCATTGGGATGAGGCCATTGTGGTCCATAATGAAGCCTGCTGTGGTGTGGGCATCATGGGAGAATAGTGTCCTGACACTGATGATTCACCCAAGTTAAATAAGAACAAGAAAAACAAGAAAAAAGGCATTCCATTGCGCACATTTTGAACTCGCATTCACCTGGGCATTTTATGGGACACTCCAAAAAATCAATTCCTCGTCGCACTCCAGAGTTATAATTAAGTGAATCGGTAAATTTAATAATGGTCATTTAGTCATTGTTTCCACTCGTCCTGCCAGCGTATAAAATCAAGTGCTCAGATGAGATGTGACAATATGAGAGAGTGTCCATCAAAATGTGCACACAAGTACGTTCTTATATTATTCTTATTATCTTATCATATTGCGGAACATTCAGTTGGCTATTCCATTTGAAATCATTACACCCTCTGTCAGATATAATTCTTTATCTTCCACACATGGGGTGTAGATTTCAAATGGTATGGAATCACTCATTCAGGTAACCCCATTTGAAAGTCACACTCCCTGTGTGGGAGATTAAGGTCATGCCTTCCATACACCCCCTATAGAAGACATTACCTTAGTCTCCCACACATGGGGAGTAGATTTCAAATGGAGCACGGAAGATTATGGTCATGTCTTCCATGGGGGGTATGTGGATTTCAACTGGAACAGCCTAATTTGCATATAATTTCCTTGTCATCTTGTCTTGATGTGTTGATAAAATATTACATCAAAATGCCAACGCACTTGTCAAGATTCAGACAGTATGCTCGTGTAATTGGATTTTTATAGTAAAAGTGTGATTGTTTCAATACTTTATACAAGCTACCGGTAACATTTGAAATTGGCCCATCCATGTCCACGGAGTGGTGTGTGTTTGTTGACATTATACCAATAATTGAATGTAAAAAGGTCATAAATGCTTTGCTATTACTATGTACTTACAACATTTTTGCATTGAACTAACATTGGGCTATTTCGATTGAAATCCATACCCCCCAGTGCAAGACATGACCTTCATCTTGCAAACAACATGAACAAGGGGTGTAGATTTCAAACTTAGTGAGCAAAGATCCTATCTTTGAATGGAGTCAACCATTCAGGTAATCCCCATTTGAAATTCACTCCCCCCTGTGTGTGTGAGATTGTAAGGTCATGTCTTCTACAGGGGGTGTGTGGATTTCAACAGGAATAGCCAATTGTATCTTGGCAAAAGTGTTTTTATGTTAGACAAGTCCTTACCAATAGAAAACAGAAAATATAAATAATTGTTTTGCTTAAAGATTCGATGTAAGATACATCATGGAGTGTATATCTAAAGAATTCAAGTGTATTTAGATTCATTGTGTCATATTTGACATTATTCCCAAATCTTCAAGGGGGTGTGGTGTTCACATGGAATAGCCCAATGGCAAATCATCCTGATATCAAACAAAATACTCATATCATAATAATGCAATGCATATCAATATATAGCTAGATGAATTTCTCATTACTGAGTTTCTATGTGTAGCTTAATCAATCAAAGATATAAGTGCTAATGAATAAATAATCATTTAGGTATTACCAAATGACAAATCGTGATGAATTTGAATGAATCATTTAGTAAGCTTAAATCCAACTTAAAATTGCATTGTTCAACTCGAGCAGCAATTGAAAAAATCTAGCGAACTTGGGAATTTTTACGGAATATTGTAGTTATTGTTATGAAGTGCAGAATGTTTGTACTCTGGTACAATATCTTTTATGAAATTATGATTATTTTGTTGAACAATTTGGTGAACTGTTTATAAATGTGCTTGTATGTGCTTGCTGCAGTTGAAACCAATAATAGGCCTATGGAAGACATGACCTTAATCTCCCTCACAGGGAGTGTGAATATTTTCAATTGGGGGTTACCTCAATGGATAATTCCATTTGAAATCTATACCCCAGTGTGGGATATTAAAGTCATGTCTTCCATAGGGGGTGTATGGATTTCAACTGGAATAGCACATTTGAATTTGAATACTAATGCATGTATACCCAAACATGATAGAGTTTTTAGTGATATGGTGGGTGTCTGTCTCATGGGGGGGCATGTTATTGACATATTTTAATATGTCAATAACATGTCCCCCCCCCCCCCTGCCACACCTTACATTTTTAATCAACTTTGTTCTTGTGTTAACATTGTCCAAAGTATGTTCATGTGTAGAATATTTTAATGAATCTGCACTATTGCACTGATTTGTAGCATCCCTATATATCACATACAAGCTGTTATAGTCAAAGTTAGAAACATGGTACATTTTCATCAGCAGAAGAAGAAATGCCAATTTGATCAATGAATAATTTCTGGCAGGGTGGGAGCTGACATTTACTAAAACATAGTGGCCAATGAAGAAATTCTATCCTAGAATACAATCCACATAATGTGTACGGATTTTATATGTACAATGCATTTTGTCATTAAGAGAAATCCGCTTCTGAATCATGATTTCAATCTTTTCATATAGATGCTTCTGTACTGTCTCAGGGGGTCTTGGACCATTGTTTGGTTCCCATTTGTGTATAATTGGGGCAAAATTACTTTCAACATGACAAAAAAGGTGAAAATCTCCCTTTTGCATGATTCAGATTGGACTACTAACAGTTGAAATCCATATACCCTTTATTGGAATGGCAAGCATGGGAATGAAACTAAACCCAAGAATGCCCTTCCTAACTCCCAGCACTTGCAATCGAAATTTTATTTACAAAGAAAAAGGCCAATAGATAGATGATCCTTTCAATGGTTAGGAATTTTCAAAACATTTGCAACTCTCTGTCATCTGAAAAGATACATACAGAAATTACATTATACCGCACTCTCAACAATGTAGCAAAAGCATACAAAAAGACAAGATATAACACAACATAACATATAACATGACATGACATGACATGACATGACATGACATGACATGACATATAACATAACATGACATGACATGACATGACATGACATGACATGACATGACATGACATGACATAACAGGTACTATTTCTGTATCTTTAAAATATCACAAAATGCTCCTTTAAGTCTTCAGTTCAAAAGATGCACATCTCTCTTTGTCAAGGATGTTCTGAAGGCAGAATATATCAATGTGATCAAGACGCAGGGATCTATGCAATTATTACAAACCTCCCAATCCTTCCCATTGGATGGAATGCACAAGATTTCCAGCAAATTGTCTAACATATTTTTAGACCACTCACCATTGTGAACTTGACCATTGCAGATCGTCTATTGGCTGGACAATCCCCAGTTGCACTGACCCAGACACTGTCCATCCCTACAGACTCAGACCACTCTGACCGATTGTTGACGATTCAAATTCGGTCATTCTGGCGTATCCCATAGTTCATAGTAAAACTGCCTTGGTTGCTTTATCAGTACTGTCCGTGTATGTGAAATGCACACGGTATTAAGAGTAGCATTTTTAGTCTCTATAAAACATTCATGGAGTGGATCCAGAATTTGTAGAGGAGTATAAAGTGTTTCTTTCTTCCTTTTCTCTTCCTCATACCTTTCTGCCTTTCCTTTTTGTTCTCATTTTTTGTCTTTCCCTTTTTTGGAATCTTTATGTGGGTGTTCAATCACATTTGCTCTTATAAGGACCTGCCCCTGCTTTATAAGCTATCGATTTCTGGCTTGTTGTCTGCTTTTATTGCTCAAGTAAGGGGCTGTTCCAGTTGAAATCCTCACACCCCCTATTAAGCACATGACCTTAATCTTCCATAGAGTGGAGATTTTGAATGGTGTTAGGTAACCCCATTTGAAATTCACACTCCCTGTGTGATTAAGATCATGTCTTCCATAGGGGGTGTATCATGGATGTCAGCTGGAAAAGCCCAGCCTATTGATTCCTTGCTTGTTGTTTGTTTTCATAATTGCTCACTAGTTTGGTCACTTGCCCACCCACGACCTTGTCCACTAAACCAACCCCATTGGCCTACCTCCTCATCTGCTTGCTCGCTTGATCAATTAATATTGATCAATCAATCAGTCAATCAACCAATCAATCAATCAATCCTACCTCCTCATCTACTCACTTGTTTGATCAATTAATATCTTGATTACTATTGATCAATCAATCAATCTGATCAATTAATATCTTGATTACTATTGATCAATCAATCAATCAATCAATCAGTCAGTCATTGATATCAGGGCTCAAATTAGGAATTTTGAAGGGCATTCATTTCAAGGCCATCAATAAATCCTTTGCAAAGGCACCAAGGCCATTGCAATGCCAAGGCCATGGCTTTGGTGGCCTTTGGTTAATTCGAGCCCTGATTGATATGTTGTATAAAACCATGGACATACATAATTCCAAAAGTCAAGTTCAGTTGTAACTTTTTTTCCAATGTAAGCATGTTAACCGCTCAGTGCCAGAAGTGGGTAAGTGCAATAGCTGCCTTGTGAACATGTGGCAATTTACACACATTATATTGTACTCATCTACACATGGCAGCTATTTCACTTACCCACTTCTTGCACTGAACAGTAAATGTTACTAGTAATTTGGACACTTATGTAGCCTATGTTGGGAATCATGGGATACTAAGGCAAATGGCCAATTTCACTTTATATGGAATAGGTATTCAGTTTCCTTCCTCATATGTTTACATTTGATGCTTCATCAACTTGCATACTTGTTGTTTGTTGTTAACATTATTCTTGTTGTTGCTATTCCCAAGTCTTAAAGGGCCATTTTGTGATTTCATGTATTTATTTTGTGAGTGGGGGTGTGTATGGGGTGTGGAGTGGGTGCATATATGCAACAGGGTGGGATGTACATGTGTGTTGGGGTGTATATGTTTACATGAGTGTACGGTACAGCCCACTTTTTAAGATTAAGTTAAGGGCTGGGGTATGCACGCTTGGACAGTATTTATTTTGGGACATTAGAGCACATCAGACATATCGATTGCATTTGAATAATACGAAGAATGTCATTCTGATATCAAATAATTTTGATTTTTGAAATTCGCAATTTAATACACATTTTATGGCAAATCATTAAAATTGATATTTTTGATATTTAATAGTACTTGAAGTAAACTTTATAAATCTGATGATTTATATTAAAGTGTATGTAGGTGGGATGAAAAGCCGACGATCAATTGAAAATTTTGACCTTTCAGTATTGAAGATGTGGATTTTTTTCCCAAAACACCAAAAAAAATTAGGTCTTTTTGGGAAAAAAAATCCATATCTTCAATATGAAAGGCCAAAATTTTCAATTGACCGTCGGCTTTTCCGCCCTGCTACATACACTTTAAGAATATATCATTAGATTTATATAATTTACTTCGAGGACTGCTATATATCAAAAATTTGAAAAATATCAAATTTTTATAATTTGTCATAAAATTTGTATTATATTGTGATTTTCAAAAAATGAAAATTATTTGATATCAGAAAGACATGCTTCAGATTCAGAATGCAATTCGATAGGTCTGAGGTGCTCTCATGTCCCACAAAAATACTGTCGAAACGCAATAAACGCCATTTTAGATCCCTTAATCTATGAGATTGTGATGAGGGACAAATCCAGGCTTGAGTTAAATGTTTTTTCTTATGGAGCTAACAGCTGTTGAACAAAGGTTGTTCAGCGATTGTATAACAATATCGCATTGATTGATTGGTTATTCAGGCGTTTCATTGCAAGGATGAAATTCACTTCACGCTTGTGTTTCAGCCTGGACAGACCTGTAAATTTTCAAGATCTCAACAGAAAGAGGTTAGGTTTTGTTTTTTAAGAATGCTTTTTCCCAATTTGGAGTTTGTTGGGTAAGTTAATCTAATTTTTCTCTTGGTCTGATAAGTAGGCTTAAGGGTAGGTCTTTATCTTGTAATTAGTACAGCCAGGACAGACCGGTACATTTTCTAGATCTCAACAGAAAGAAGTTAGGTTTCGTTTTTTAAGAACGCTTTTTTTCAATTTCGAGTTTGTCGGGCAAGCTAATCTAACTTTTCCCTTGGTCCGGTACGTAGGCCTAAGGATAGGCTTTTAGCATGTATCACATAATTCAGCACAACACTAAGTCCGGAGCTGCTGCGGCAAGGCGTCATATCCCATGTGTATGTTGTTTTTGTGTATTTATTATGTTTAGGGAAACAGCGCAGCGCCAGTATGAAAATATTTTATTCGCGCTTAAGCGCAGCTTAATTTAGCTTAATTAAAATTTAGCTAATCTAAATAAGATTAAATATTTTCAATCTAATAGATTGAATTTTTAATCTTAATTTGAATTAGTCTTGGATTATAGTGTCTATTTTAATCCAAGATTAATTCATGCTAAGATTTAAAATGTCAATCTTTACTTTCAATCAATAAGATTAAAAAATGATAATCTAATTCAGATGAGTTCAATTTTAATCTATGAGATTAAACTTTTTAATCTAAGCTTAGATTTGTCCCTTATCACAATCTAATAGATTAATCTTAGGAAATAAGAGAGTATGCCTCATAGTTATTGTTCCCCTGGATAGGGGTTGCAAATGATCACATGATTCGTATAACCACATATGCAAAGGAAACCATCTTTTCTGCTCCAACTATCATGTTGATTAAGGTTGCCAGGTATAATATTGAGGGTTGAGAACCAGAAAGCCGAGTTCAGGCTTTCTGGTTCTCAACCCTCGATATACAGTAAGCCAAACAAATTAAGGTACCAGTTGTGTTCACCTCCTGTATATCCTAAACAAAGACAGATATGTCATAATTGTAACCAGCAGCCACTAGCTTAGAGCCAAGAATTTTCTGCTTTACAAATGCTAAATTCCGCTTTTCTCCGCTTTGTAATTTTAGCACATTTCTGACATAATAAAATTTCACAAGAATCTTGTGACGATCATTGCGATTTGCAATGTTGGGATGGGTGATTGGGTATCATGGCTGCAATGGGAGGTAGGACAGGCGTTGTACGGTAAATCTATGACGGATTTTACTTTATTTTGATGAATTTTGAAGACCCATTTCATTTAGTATTTTATTTATTTCTTTTCAATTGTATTTTTTTTTTTTTTTAGTTCATTTTTGCTTATTTTTTTATTTTTTTTCTCAGAAATGCGTTGTCGCTTTACCTCCAATTCATGATTTTCATGGAATTTCCTGCGAAAATTCTTGGCTTTACACTAGCTGCATCTTCTCATCTTCTCTGATTGGATGTATCAGTGCTTTCACACAAGTACAAACATGCCTGGTATTGCTTCAATGGTTTCTGTATGTATAAAATATCTCTAAATCCATTTTCTTAAAACAAATCTAGCAGACTGTGATTTAAAATCCGTAGTCATGTCAACACCCCATGTAAGCTTACACCATCTTGAGTTGCTTCTGTGCATGTAGATAAAGGTATTGGGCTATTCCTGTTGAAATCCTTACACCCCGTATGGAAGACATGATCTTAATCTCCCACACAGGGGGTGTAGATTTCAAATGGAGTCACCCATTCAGGTAACCCCATTCACAGTCCCATTGTGGTTGATTAAGGTTGTGTCTTCCAAGGGGTGTGTGGATTTCAGGTGGAATAGCACATTGGCGAGACCTCAATGGCTTTATGTATGGTCAGACTATCCGTGATCGTGCAATACTACCGCTAACTAAACACATCTAAAGTAACTCCCACACCTATCAAAGACCACTACGGGCTTCCCTAATCACAACATCAAGTGTCGGCTCACTAACAGGTCACGGCAATGGATGGAATGGGGTGAACAAAATCATTTGCTGCAATTGTTGCTATGAATAATGGCTTTTTGGAAGTGTTTTATTAAAAATGGAGAGCATCAGCCTTGTAATACAAAGGTTCTGGGTTATTTGTATGTTTTCTTTTTCTTTTTATCACTTTGGTACAACTTGCCATAATGGGGAAGACAAAATCATTTGCTGGAATTGTTTCTGTGAGAAATTGCTTTTTGAAGGCAATTTATTTGTTGAAATAAAGAGCACCAGTCTTGTAATACAAAGGTCCTAGGTTACCTTTTCTCACTTTGCTTTAATTTGCCATGATGGGGTGAACAAAATTATTTTCTGGGATTGAATTTTTAAACCCGAAATGAGAAATTTTACACTTTTGCCGCAATTTTGCGCAAAATTTGTTGATTTTGCCCCCCCCAAAAAAAAATTCACTTTACCCCTATGCCCCCACTGAAAAAAACATTCCTGGTGCCGCCACTGGTGACCTGTTTTTCACACTTGAAGGTTCATGCCTTGATGCAAAATTTGTATAGAACCATAATGGTTGTGTGATATGTACTTGCAAATGTATGTCAAGTACTATCTGACCCTACAATGTTAGGCATTATATTTACATAATTCTTATGCCAATGGTAAACATGTTTAATAGTATGTTGATGTTGTATTTTTAAATACCTTTAATTGAATTAATTGTTTGCAATTGGCCTCCAAGTAGGAAAAACGTCCCAAAAAGTGGACCAATTTAACGTAGCCACATCTGTTGGCATAGTTCACTAACCTTCCTTCGGCAATCATAGCTCAAAATCTGACCTCAAGTTTCGGAGGATGAGTTTTTGTACTCGACACATTCAAAGGTCATGGTATGAATATACAAACATATAGGGCTTAATGAACTGTGTACTGATAGAGGAGCATGTTTGTGATCATAATGAGTTATGTTTATCTACAGCTCCCAAGTCCCTCATTTACCATATGTGATGTGACCAAGCTAAATGAGTCAATTGTCGCTAATATTGATTTTAAGATATAGGTAATAATAGTATTCAACATTTTTTGTATTTTATTGTTTTGAGCAATACTAAAATGACTATATCACTCTAACCGTAAGTTCAATTGGGATGAAAATTTCATCAAAATAAAGCTGTGAATATGATACATAAAATAATATCGAAAACAGGATTTTGATTTTCCTTGATAAACGACTCATTTTGCATAATCGCATCTCATAAGTAAGCCAAGTTTAATGATTATAGCCTAACAATAGCATCATCCAATCATTCCATTCTCCCTGCACTCAATGTCTATATAGAGGGTTGAGAGCCAGAAAGCTTCAACTCATAATCACCTGCTCCCACAAAATGAGCATAAAGTCGCCAGGGCACTAAAGAATCATGACAATTCAATAGAAAACAAAAGACATTGTGGAGGAAATATTGATTTTTGAAGACCAAAGCAAGGAGCCAACTTTGTGCTCATTTTGTGAGAGCAGGTCGTAGTAAGTTACAGCTTTCTGGTTCTGAACCCTCGATATATAACTTATTACTAATTATACCCAAATAACAGCACACCAGAGTATAAGTGGTACATTTAAAAACTAGCGAGGTGTAGAACAAGAGATGTCTGTTTGCAAAACCGTTCTCTTTCGATGTAAAACATCGGGGCTTTTCGAGTGCTCACCCTTCTTAGCCAGCACCGTGCACTCAAAGCGTATCCGGGTTGAAGAGCGCAGCGCATCGCTCAATCAATCACACCGCCGGACTGACTAAGTGCAGCGAGAATACTCGAGGATTATTTGTTTATCACTTTGTGGGATGGTTTCACTGCTATTAGCAGGCTGCCTTTTAATTAGTGACATACTCTACATACATCCCACCTCATATACTTTAACCCTTTTTATGCGAAGACGGGAATATTATTCAATATTTTTCAACAAAAAAATACTTTTAATGGCAAACTTTGCATTTTTTGTTTTAGATTCAATTTCTTTTTCAAATTAAAAATGAAGAATTATCAATTAAAAAAAAAAGATATTTAAAAGAATGCTCAAGTTTCATCTATATTATTGATATCTTTTGAAGGTTAAAAATGTTATATATAGACGTGGTAAATAAGCGCTAGTATTTTTTAAATGGGGGTCGAAAATGGCTTGAAAATGACTTGAAAACAAACCAGAAATGAGATGGGGAAGTTTGAAGTCCATACACCCCTAATTGAAGACATGACCTTAATTGCTCACATAGGGGGTGTAGATTTCACATGAAGCCACCCTTGCGTGTAACCCCATTTGAAATTCATATTCCCTGTGTGGAAGATTAAGGTCACATCTTCCATAGGGGTGTGTGGGCTTTAACTGGAATGGCACATTGAGATGGGAGATGGAAAGTTGGAGAGGCATCTAGTTGAAGTCCATACACCCCCTATGGAAAACATGACCTTATTGTCCACATATGGGTGTAGATTTCACACGGAGTAACCCCATTCCCTGTGTGGAAGATTAAGGTCATGCCTTCCATAGGGGTGTATGGATGTCAACTGGAATAGCCCATTAACTCTTTGCACATGGTGTCGACTGCAGACGACAATTTCAAATTTAATCAAAAATTTCAGAATTGTAAGTTTTCATGACCATATTTGGAATCAGCATGAAAAATGCATTAAAATGAGTACAAACAAGCCTGGTATTGGTTCAGCGGTTCTTAAGATAGTTCTTGATATTTTGAGAAAATATCTCAAAACTTGGACTTTTTAAGTTGAAGCTTACGGCCAGCACGCAGAGCATTAAGATGAGGAGATGGAAAGTTGGAGAGGCAGTAATGTGTTGGTGAAAGGTGGGTACACTTAGTGCTAATGGTCGATTATGCAGACATTGATGATTGTTAATTGGATGGGAATAAAAACAAAGATGGCCTCAATTAAAAGGGGGTTGAAATAAAACTAGGTCTCCTTTTTACCTGCTTAAATGTGGCCCAAAGCATGCCCTAAGCTTGGTGAATGAGATGCTTTCTGGATCGGGACAAAATTGAGATGTTAATATTAGTGTGTCTGACAACAGTCAATGAGCTTCTTGGGTCTGTTAATGGTTTTTTGGAAACTTTAGTTAATGTTAAACATGTCAAATCAATTCTATTTGATTTTTGGGTAATTGGTATGATGGAAAAGGTTTTGAAAGTTAGTCTAACCCCTATGCGAAAAAGGCATGGTTGAACTATGGTTAACCATGGTCAACCATGGTTCAACCATGGGTTTTGACCATGGTCAAACCATGGTCAACCATGCTTTGAAAAATGGCACCACGGCCAGAGACCATGGTCAACCATGGTTAACCTTTTGACCATGGTCTATCTAAAGTAACCATGGTCAACCATGGTTAAAACTTAGCATGTTTGACCATGGTTGAACCATTGTCAACCATAGTTCAACAACCAGGGTTTTGACCATGGTCAACCATGTTTTTGACCATGGTCAACCATGTTTTTGACCATGGTCAACCATGTTTTTGGTCACCATGGTCAACCATGTTTTTGACCATGGTCAACCATGTTTTTGACCATGGTCAACCATGTTTTTGAAAAATGGCACCACGGCCAGAGACTATGGTCAACCATGGTCTATCTAAAGTGACCATGGTCAACCATGTTCAAATCTTTGCATGTTTGACCATGGTTAAGAAACAATAGCAATCAAGGAAGAAAGGGAAATTATGGGGTAAATATTTAACAGAATAAACTGCATAATCATATTATTTAGATTTATTCTGTTAAAAATCTTATTTTAACTTATCAAATTACTAGTTTTTATATTCTATGGTGTCAAATATTTATTCACAACGCTGTAAATACGCATTAAATACGATTAATAACAACAGAGGGTGCTTTTTCTCATTCACTACCCAGAGTCAACCATGGTCAGGTGAGGTGATGACCATGGCTGACAATGCTCAGCCATGCTAAAGCATGGTCGACCATGGTATACTTTTAAAAGTGACCATGGTCAACCATGGTCAGGTGAGGTGATGACCATGGCTGACCATGCTCAGCCATGCTAAAGCATGGTTGACCATGGTATACTTGAAGTAACCATGGTCAACCATGGTCAGGTGAGGTGATGACCATGGCTGACCATGCTCACACATGCTAAAGCATGGTTGACCATGGTATACTTGAAGTGACCATGGTCAGGTGAGGTGATGACCATGGCTGACCATGCTCACCCATGCTAAAGCATGATTGACCATGGTATACTTGAAGTGACCATGGTCAACCATGGTCAAGTGAGGTGATGAACATGGCTGACCATGCTCACCCATGATAAAGCATGGTTGACCATGGTATATTTAAAAGTGACCATGGTCAACCATGGTCAAGTGAGGTGAAGACCATGGCTGACCATGCTCGCCATGCTAAAGCATGGTCGACCATGGTATACCATGGTGACCATGGCAACCATGGTTGGCCATGGTCAAGCCACCATGGCTGATCATCGCTGACCATAGTTAACCATGGTCAACCATGTTTTGACCATGGTTGACCATGGTTGACCATGCTAGCACGGTTGACATTTCGCCTAGGCAGGATTGTTACAAAATTGACCAAATGCGACCTCCGTCCCATGAATTATTGGCATCGGTCTCACCTACTTGTGTTTTGTCATAAATTAGGAGATATGCCTATAATTTGTCAATGGTATTGATGATGATTATGATGATGAAGATGAAGATGATGAAAATTATGAAGAAGATGATGAAGATGAAGATGATAAAGATGAAGATGATGAGGAGGAGGAGGAAGAGGATTTTTGTGATGATGATGATGATGATGATGATGAAAATTATGAAGAAGATGGTGATGATGATGGAAGTGTTTTAGATGGTGAGGAGGTATTGATGATGATGATGATGATGATGATGATGATGATGATGATGATGATGATGATGATGATGATGATGATGATGATGTTGAACATGGTGAAGAGGAGGATGAAGATGATAGTGACAATGAAGATGAAGAGGAGGGTTGAAGATGTGGATAGGACAATGAAAATGGGAACAAGCAAGATGATGAGTATGAAAATCAGGAGGAGGGCACAAGATAATTGCCATGCATGTTGATATTAATGGGGACACTAGCATTAGCAATGAAGAGAGCAATGATAATTAACATCAGAATACTCATGCAACCCCTCCATGGGCTATTCCAGTTGAAATCCACACTACCCCTGTGGAAGATGTTGGAAATATCTTCCACAGGGGGAATAAGTTTTTCAAATGCAATTGGTCAGGGTTAATCATTTTGAACTCCATACTCCCCATGTATTATTGCTTATATGACTTTCACAACTGGATTGAGCATTTCAAATGGAAGTTACCAATTGTCTATTCTATTTGAAACTCATAGTCCCTCTGTGAAAGACATTAGCTAAATCTTCCACAGGGGGAGTATGGGTTTCAAATGGAATAGCCTCATACATCTTTGAATTGGTAGATAGATACCTAGATGAGAAACGGCATAGAACAAAATTGGGCTAATCCAGTTGAAATCCATACAGAATCCCTATAGAAGACATGACCTTAATCTTTCACACAGGGAGTGTAAATTGCAAATGGGAGTCATCCATTTAGGTAAGGGATGAATTCAAAACTCGACCGGCAGGGTTCCATCTGGTTTCCATTGTTTAGAATAATAGAAACCGATGGGAGAGCGTGGCGCAATGGTTAGGGTAGGGCCTACTTGCCTTTAGTTCATGAGGTACCGGGTTCAATTCCCGGCAGTGGCAATTTGCTGGGATATTAACTTGAAAAAAAAGTCCGAAATTAATTGGCAACCTCTGTAGATTAAATCCCTATGGTTCATTTAGAATTGGGTAAATGAATCATGAAAGTACTCCGTCCTTCGGAGGGGACGTTAAGCCGTCGGTCCCGTGTGCAGAGAGCCATACCTGTACATGTATCTCGCAGCCAGTTTCGAAAAGAGTAGGGTGTTAACCCCTGACTGTTCCCAACCCGTCAGTATTCAAATGGACCCCAATGGAAATAAGCTTCAATAGAGGCTTTCTTGGGTTATCCAGGGTTGTCAAAACCCGAACAAATCTCCAACGCCAGTCGAGTTTTGATTTCATCCCTAACCCTATCTAAATTGTGCATGTTGTGTGGAAGCTTAAGATCATGTTTTCCATGGGGGTGTATGAATATCAACTGGAACAGCCCAACGATACATCCATACAGTAAATGTCATTTCCTCCGTCACTGTTGTTTTCCAAAACAATTGCAGGGCTTTTAAGATGTGGCATAATTAAACTTGATTGTATTTAATGTAGGATATCTCTCCGATTCAGAGATGAGTATCGGATGACTATGTGTCATTATGCGTATGTGTGTGTCATACTGAGGAGGCGCACAGGAGTGTCGTGAGAGGCCCAGGGGAATGGGCGGGTAGGTGAACGTGTTGGGCTGATATCTTAGTCCACTTGCCAAACGCAATTTACCCGTATTAGCTTTTTTGGGCGTCTTTTAAGTTTCGATTCTCAGACTGGATACCGTAGTTTAATTGGAATTTCTATTGGGACATTCCATTTAAAATCCACACTACCCCTGTGGAAGATTTCCACAAAGGGAGTACGAGGTTTGAATAGAACTGGGGGATTGAAATCAAACAAGTGTGGATTTCAACTGGAATAGCCCAATTTTCTGTTTGGCTTTTGCCAGTTTGTTAAAAAGAGGAGTTGCTTGGAATGTCACACCATTCTGACACACAAGAGAATTAGTATGGCTTCCAGTGCCTCATTGTGACAATGTGAGCGCACAACGCGCAAAAAATCTGTATTTCACACTATTTTGGCCCATGATCTGGTTGAATTTGGGTGGAAAGGGGCTCCTTGCCCTTTTCTTTTGCCCTCCAGATTTTCTTCATTTTGTTTGTCAGAGGGCACTTTTTTCTTTCATTTTTTGTCAGGGTGGCACTCTGCTGCCCCCCTGCTGGCTACGCTACTGATGTAAGGCTATTTTAATAGTTACAGGTTCAAAACTTTTCCCTCTGTAAAGATTCAGAGCCAGAATTTTGATATATAATGACAAAATTTGAAAACTGGAAATGAGTACAAACATGCCTAGTATTTGCTCAATGGTGGACAAGATTGCCCTTTCAATTTTTTTGCAAAATTTTCTAAACTTGAGTTCTATACATAATAATACAGTGGAAATATGCAAATGATCCCATCATCACCCTTCACATCGGCACAATGACTTCATGCAAATATTTGCATAAGATCGTTTGCGTAACTCAAGTACTTCAAAAGTTACCGCTGTTTTGATCCAAAATATCCTAGCCATTTCCCTCCTGAAAATCATAGCATATTTTATCAACTCTTTCTGAAATTTCAAGAATACTTCTTTTGTTGTTTTAATCCAAAATAATTTATCATATCGCCCCCATCTGAAATTCCTGTAGCACCATACGTCACAAGCTCATCTTCCAAATGCATAGTTCAATTACCCCATCAAATTATAGCTCAAAATGTTGACCTTAAATTGTTGGGTATGAGTTTCAACCCCACACATTCAAAGGTCGTTCTTATGAACATACAAACATATTGGGGTTAAGGAACTGTGACTTCATAGATGAGCATGTTTCAGATGTGTAGTGCAGCATTTTTATACTTATCTGATTGCGTTACTTTGCATCACCTCAAATTTCTCTCTGTTGTTTTAATGAAAAATAATTTACCATTTTCTACCACCACCTGAAACTCCTCATATTTCTTAACAACCACTAATAAATTTATTGTATTACTTAGTGTCACCTCAAATTTCTTGTAATATTTAATGCAAATAATTTGCTGTTTCTCCCCCTCCTGGAAATGCCTTAGTATAATAATTTTCTGTTGGAATTCTTGAATTACATATGTGGCTTTGTATGATTTACTAGTGCCCCATCTGTATTGAAGAACACATGATTAAAATTGTGATGTTTCTCATCATACTATTTTTGTATAATCATGATAATGGAGATCTCAGACAAAGTCACCTATAGGTAGCCCCATAAGATTTCACACTCCCTGTGTGGAAGATTAAGGTCATTCCTTCCATAGGGGGTGTATGGATTTCAGCTGGAATAGCCTATTTGTTTGTTTGTTCGTTCATTCATCCATTTGTCTTTGATTTTGTTTGTTTATCATCACTGCCCCCCCCAATTGTAAAACGTTTCTGAACACCCCTGGTATGTAGAGGAGATTGGTGAAGACCAATTACTTTGTACTTCCATACTATTAAAATGTTGAAACTGATGTCACACATAGAGCAAAGAAGTCTTGGTTTTAATGGGGGATCCCAGGCAGGCAGCATATTCTCAAATCCGTCTCCTCCCAAAATAATTGCTGCCTATGAGTCTCAGAGAGGGTGTTAATTTGTAGCAGTCAAGTCAGCTCTCAATTGATAAGACATTTGATTATGGTACGAGAGGTTGCAGGTTCAAACCCTGGCGGTGGTTAATTACACTCTAATGGACAATTGAGTATGCTTGAAATTCCCCTGGACAAGAAACTTACTGCTACTTGTCTCGTTGCAACCAGTATGAAACTCGGGAAGCTGATTTTGGCTGCGAAGGTCAATTGTGGAATGTCTAGGGTGTGCACTCCTAAGCTGCCAAGATGTTATTATGAAAATGGCTTATGGAATGATATTGGGCCGAAGTGGTCAGCGACAACCTGTAAAGTGTGCTGAGGATTGTGGATCAATGTCTAGGCGTTGTGCCTGTGCTTAGTGCACTACAAATCCCACCCTTTTTTATAGTAAAATATGAAGTTTTACCAGGTATCTAAATCACAGTTTGCTAAAAAAATGCCAGTAAACACCCCGCAAAGGATATCCACTCATATACTTCAAAATAGGCCGTAAAAATCATTGTTACATTTCGTGTTACACATTTGTATTATTTTATTTTTAAAAACCCACTTCACTTTGTTCCAACTGTTTCCAAGCAACATGTTCAAAAGTCACTTGTAATTTAGGTCCTCAAAAATGCAAACACACACCAAAAGAGGTTTTTTTTTCTTCCTCTTTCGTTTGATTATTGCGATGCAAAATAATACTAATAAAAGCTCAACTAGCTGAAGTGTTGTTAGCATATATGAATCCCTATGGTTTCAACAAGTTTTTATAACATATTAAGGCATGGTAACTTAATCCAACCCAGCCTCGTTTCTATTATTTCCTTCAAATCGTGTTCTATTAAGTCACTGTTTTGCCTTTGAAGTGTGATTGAGCGAATGCACCACAAGTAGTCCAAACAATTATGCCATAACAACAACTTTATCTGGGTCAAAAATAAGCAATTTTTTTTCTCCATCCCTCGTTGAAAAAATTGAAATAATGAAGTGTAGAACTTGATATAGGTGGGACTCCGCTAAGTATCTTTCTCGTAAATATTTTGGGTGGTATCTATCGCGCGACGGTGACACAGTATAGCCTCTTGAGTTATAAGTTTGTCAAAATCTCATCACATGTTTAAATTTTCTCCTCGCCCGCGCTGCGTAATTCAAGGAGCACGGCATAGAAATACCTAAACACTCCGGCTCTAGTGCAAATTCTCATCATCAACATCATAATCATCATCTTCTATCTGATTTTTTGTTATTATTATGTGTGTTTTCTTTCTCGGCTGAGTTAGATGAAACGAGTCGGCTATGAATAAAAATTTGCGTAACTAAATCCGGTGGATTCCGGACGTCGTATATGAACCGAGTAGCAGTTGGGTTTCTGTTTTAGCCGTGGGGCCCGTTGCCTTTTTAAACATGTATCTATGCAAGAGTTTTTTGGTAATCAGAAAGTGTTCTCATCAAAATTAGCACTTGCTTGCTTTATGATTCATATTCTTTTGAAAGAGCGCATACTGTAAGCTTCAAATCACAATGTGAGTTGGGCTATTCCAGTTGAAATCCATACACCCCCTATGGAAGACATGACCTTAATCTGCCACACAGGGAGTGTGAATTTCAAATGGGGTTTAATACCTGAATGGGTGACTCCATTTGAAATCTACACACCCTGTGTGGGAGATTAGGGTGATATCTTCCACAGGGGGGTGTGTTGATTTTAATTGGAATAGCCCGTAAACAAACAGCCTGTGATTGTAAAAGGTCAGCAGCACCCTGTTTAAAGAACCACTGAACCAATACTAGGCATGTTTGTACTCATTTCAATCTATTTTTTAAGTCGTCTGCAAAACTAAAAATACAATTTTAAGCGTTCTTATTCTTAAACTTTTAATATCACACCTTCTAAGGCATTGTGAAGGTCAAAGTATGCAGAAGTATAATGTAATTAATAAAACATTAGTTACTCCATGCCAATTTTGAACAAAGTTTTTAAACCATGACAGAAGGAAGTATAGTATGATCACAGTGATAAGTGGGATAAGTCATTTTGTCACTGAATTACCATGTTGATCCAAAACTAACTACATATGCATACAGACCTTAAGGGCTTGGATTTTGAGAATAAGCGCAGAATTGTGTTTCAACTAATTTAATATTTTTTACACAAATTTTGTAATTTCATTGTTGTTTTAATGGCTTGCCGTACGAAAGATCCGACTGGCATACTCAATCAGGAGAAGGAAAAAAAGACAAAAAAGATACGAATGAGATATGAGCAATCCATGAAAATTGATGAGGACGGAGTCGAAAACGGGGATTATGATTGTAGTTTTTGATCATAAATTCATGATGTGATTTCACCAGAATCTTGTCAGTAGGCGGGAAATTAGTTCTGAATTAAACAACACAAAAATCTGACTTAAATTTTACCCAAGCCGGGAGGAAAGTAATACGTTTTAAATCTCACAATTACGAGATGTGAGCTGTTAGCGATAGCACACAACAACATCGCCCGCTAAATTGCCACGTCCTTCTCTCGTCGCAAATCTGTACATTCATGTGATACATACAACAGCAAAATGAACATCAAACCTCGTATAGCATTGCCGCAAGTAAAAACACTGTGATCGACAGGGAGTCGTTCAACGAACACGATACGTGGCGGGATTACGTTAATCCACAGAACTAAGGATTAACAGATTTGAGGATTAGGGTTGGGACGTGGCCTTAATTGCAGTTGATTCGAGGCAGTAGGCGTGGTTTTTGAAACATTAATACATCCTTGGGATGCACGTTATGAATTTTATAACCTGCAGTGGTGTTTAGTTACAGAGAAAATTACAGGAATACTGATTGCAAAGTAACAAGTTTTTGCCATTCATCCTGTAATATGATTTCTTTCTTTTCTTTTCCTGTTTTTTTTCTTCTTCAACTTGTACGGTAATTTTTTTTTGCTTTTGGGACACATCTCCTGACCGCCCATTTCATTAGACGAAGTAACAGACTAATATCGTTTTTCTCGCCCATGCACTGCAAGGCGCGCTTTGCAATCTACAAGATTAATATCGCGGTCAATCACTGCTACATACCTTTATCAACACTTTAAAAGTGGTACACTATAAATAGCTGCCATATTGCGAAATATTTTATATCAAATTGTGTGGCATATCTTATGATTAGCCAGTGGTTCTTAGGAATATTCCTGGTATTATCCCATAATATGATGTAGAATCATACGAATTGCTATCCCATATTCATAAACTTTTACATCTATTTTAGCACTTGAAATAATTAACAGCTATAAGAAACACGTACAGCAGCTATAGTTGTTACTATTATCTTTCATACTCTCAACAACATATCTAACTATAATGGAAATGGTGATATTATATGCACTAGATATACATAGGTAAAAATCTATTCCTCTGATTAGAAAAGGTGAAGATTCTCTGCCTCATTAACCCTTAAAATGACAATCTTGACGGCAGACAACGCAACTGCCAAATTTCATAAATTTTCAAAAATTTCAAAATTTCTCATTCTTATGATAATATTTGAAATCTACACCCAAAATGCATTCAAATGAGTACAAACATGCCTAGTATTGGTCCAGCGGTTCTTAGAGAATGATGAGGATGTTTGAGTAAAAGTTGATAAAAAATGGTGAGTTTATGGGAAAGGCATAGCTGTGTGCATCATTAATCAACTCAGGAAGTGTAAAAACATGTATGTTGAATACTTGATTTAATTGGATAGCTTCTTGAGATAAGTGAACCCCTCCTAGCCCCTAAAGTCTGAATAAATAAGCAAAACTCTGATGTATAACTTATGATATGATATCGTATGTTTATTTCACATTAATGCACTGACGTCCTATAATGAAATCAGTGGATTAAGATGACAACTCGACGCATTTTTATCAAAATTTTCAAATAATATATGCGGTGAGATTAGAAGAAAATACATTTTGATTACTTGTTTGAAATAATTCTGTTTATTAATCTGCATTTATAATCATGATAATGGATTTATTAATCTAGAAAATGAGAAGTAAATATATAAAATAATAGATTTATTCATGAAAATCTTACGCTTATTGTTATTAATATTGAAAAGGGCTAAAATGGATTATATAGCTTGTTTATGACACAGAGTTTGGAATTTTATGTAGTACTAGTAATTTGTGAAATAACATATACACTCTTGGAGTTGTTTTTTGGGTCGTCCAAAGGAAACAACCTTATGGCATCATGAGTTGTGTGTCCATCCGTCAGTCAGTGTGTCGGGGTGGCTGTGTGTCCGTCCGTCAACAATTCTGTGAGGATTTTTGGTCTCGCAGTTCAAATCCTCTTGCAACCAAACTTGGGTTATAGCTGCACTATGGGAACCCTCATCTATTGGTGGTGTTCAAGGTCATATACTGAGGTCAAAGGTCATTTGAGGTCAACTTGTAAATAGGCTAGAATACAAAATCTGGTCTCACATGAACAGTTCACATGCACTTACATCCAAACTTGAGCGAAAGCGGCATTATATGGGAGCTTTTGTGTTATAGTGGTGTTCAAGGTCACATACTGAGGGCAAAGGTCATTTGAGGTCAACTTGTAAATAGGCTGAAAATACAAAATCTAGTGAACAGTTCATATCCAATTTCGACCAAACTAATGAACCAAAGCTGCATTGGGGGAGCTTCCATGTAATGGTAGTGTTCAAGGTCACATGCTGAGGTGAAAGCCGTCCCTATTTTGATGAGTTTTTCTCAAATTGGAAGTTATGTTTTTGTAATAAAAAAAAAGTGATCATAATGTTGCCATGGTTAGAATAGGCATTTCCAGTTGAAATCCATACACCCCTTATGGAAGATACAACCTTAATCTTCAACACAGGGAGTGTGAATTTCAAATGGGGCTACCTGAATGGGTGACTCTATTTGAAATCTACACCCCCTGTGTACAAAATGAAGGTCATGTCTTCCATAGGGGTGTATGGATTTCTCATTACAAGATGTAGCTCAACCACAAAATTGGTTATCGTTTTAAAAAAATGTCGCTAAAATGTATGTAGCTACGATAAAATTACAGATTGGACCACACTTCACCTTGTAGGGAAAATTGATACGATCACTTCTAATTTTATACAAAGAGAATAAAATTTATTGATTTTTTGTTGAAAAAATGGGGAAAATATTCTTAAAATACATTCATTCCGACACTCTGCATAGTTAATTGCGCATCGTTGTGGTACTACCGGTGTGCTGACGCAGGCCCGATCAGACCAATACCATTCTCTGCTAGGCCGCGATTGCACCATACACAGAGTTTTAAAGCAAATAGGCTTCAATTACCTGGATGGGGGACTCCGTTTGAAATCTACACCCCCTGTGTGGGATATTAACATCGTGTCTTCCATAGGGGGTGTGTGGATTTCAAATAGAACAGCCCAGTGACAGATGACGGAGAATCCTTAATTGTCACCAATCCTACCTGTCACTAAATGGGCTATTCCAATTGAAATCCATACACCCTCTGTGGGAGACATGACCTTAATCTCAAATGGAGTCAGTTACCTGAAATTCACATCCCTGTGTGAAAGATTAAGGTCATATCTTCCACAGGGGGTGTATGGATTTCAACTGGAATTGCACAGTGTAGGTGCCTTGGGTTGAAAGATTCCACCCCTGGGGTAGATGTTTGCTTCTAGATCACCCCGTTTCACCAAATCTTTTGTCTCTTTGCAAATTTTCCAATTAAAGTTCCCAAGTCATCTGATAAATTTTGTAACGACCATCTTGATGCTTTTGCTCACTTGTCCTTTGTCTTACGAGAGCTGACAATTAAGACTCGCAAGTCAAAGCGATGAATTTATAAAGAATTTTGCGTTTAATAATGTACATCATTCGTGTATACATCCGCTGTTTAATATATTCAGTTTGGCCTGAGGGTACAAAAGGGCTGAAATCAGACTTGCCTACCAGCTTGTATGCTTGGCAGTCGTATATATGTACCCTGGGGGCTGTATCACTCCCATTCCTGGCCCGCGGAATATGATACAAGAAAGCTTTTGTTACGTTGCTTAATATTTTGAATATAGGTTTAAAATGGGTGTTACTATGAGTGCTTGACTGGTAGAGTGATCCCTACATATCAAATTGTATATTGGATAGCTGTTCAGAAAGACTAGATTTTTAAGTAAGCTTTTTTTTGTTCAGTTGCTTAAGGGATCTAAAATGAGCGTTTATTATGCGTTTATTAGACAGTATTTTTTTATGCGACATGAGAGCACCTCAGACCTATCGAATTGCATTCTGAATACTGAAGCATGTCTTTCTGATATCAAATAATTTTCATTTTTGAAAATGCAATATAATACAAATTTTATGACAAATTATAAAATTTGATATTTTTCAAATTTTGATATATAACAGTCCTCGAAGTAAATTATATAAATCTAATGATATATTCTTAAAGTGTATGTAGCAGGAGGAAAAGCCGACGGTCAATTGAAAATTTTGACCTTTCATATTGAAGATATGGATTTTTTCCCAAAAAGACCTAATTTTTTTGGGTGTTTTGGGGGAAAAAATCCATATCTTCAATAAAAAAAGGTCAAAATTTTCAATTGATCGTCGGCTTTTCATCCCACCTACATACACTTTAAGTATAAATCATCAGATTTTTAAAGTTCACTTCAAGTACGGTTAAATATCAAAAATATCAATTTTTAATGATTTGCCATAAAATGTGTATTAAATTGCGAATTTCAAAAAATCAAAATTATTTGATATCAGAATGACATTCTTCGTATTCAGAATGCAATTCGATATGTCTGATGCGCTCTAATGGCCCAAAATAAATACCGTCCAAACGTTCATACCCCAGCCCTTAATATTTTGAATACATGTTTAACATGGGTGTATACTGCAAGTGCTTTGCTGGTACCTGGAGTGTTCTTGGGTGTATCAAGTTATTACCTAGCGTAAATATAGTTTGGATGGATAGACATTTGGTACATCAATTTTTGAAACCAATGTGTGGTATTCCATTGCCTAATATTTGGAGAGAAAAACATGTAACGTGGATGTATGTTGCATGCCCGGGCAGGGTTATAGCCACGCTGGTCGGTGCCGGTCGGGGGTAACCGGCACCCGACTGGCACTATAAAAAAAAAATTCCCACAAATGTTTTATTTATCATAAAAAGAGTAAAAAACTAAAAATAATTTTGGGGGTATACCCCCTAGCCTATTCCCAGATCCCTTGTATTCGCTAAAAAGATTGTACCCCGAGCCAGCCCTCTAATTGGATAGTAAAATTAGCCGGCACTCAACTTGGGCTAGCTATAACCCTGAAACCGGGGTAGGTGCTTAGTGAATTGGTGATTTTTATATGTCTTGTAGATGAAAAATGAACAAATAATTCTCGTAATTGAGGGCGGGAAGAGGTCATATGCAGTGCATGAGGGGCATTTTGGGGGCTCCAAAGGGCCTTGGGTACTGATTAAGGGGGTTGGTTAAAAATGGATGACCTATGTAATAAACAGACATTACATGGGGGGGGGGGGGCTCAAGGGTCTCGTGTACTAATTGTGACCCTGGGCCCCCTCTCCAATACCCCCTACAGGTTGTCCCATGTTTTCTTAATATTGACGACATATCGTAAATACAAGGCACCATAGCTTTGTGTACCCTATGAAGCTCCTATTCTATCATTATAATTTGAACATAGGTTTTGGATTTCTACACCTAGAGAATTCTTATTTGATAAACAATGCTATAGTGTATCAAATCATGAATTGGCTTAAAGGGATGGACATTTAGAGATTTCTTTAATAAGGATGCTCTAAAATCTTCCAATTGTGGATTGTTTTTATTTTATGGATTTTAATACATCTTTGAGGTATTTTGACCAATTTCTAAGATAAAATATGCCGTTTTGTGAAATACTAAGAAGCCATAAATTGGCTATTCAATTTAAAATCCATGCTCCCCCTGTGGAATATTTTAGAAATATCTTTCACAGAGGGAATATGAATTTCAAATAGAATGAGCACATTAGCAGCTCCATTTGAAACTCACCATCCCTCAGTGGAAGATTCACGCTGAATCTTTCTCCGAGGGTGTATGAAATTCAAATGGATGTTCATTTTGAAATTCATACTCTTTCTGCGAAAGATATTTCCAAAATCTTCCACAGGGGGAGCATGGATTTTAAATAGAATAGCCCATTATTAGAAGCCCTCCTTCACAAGCCTACTACAGGAGACTAGATTGAATCAAAACAAGGACTCGGAAACACAAGGCCTTATGTCCAGTTTAATCAGTTTGAGAAAACACGATTGAAGGTTTGGTAATACATGTAACTACATGATGACAGCTTGACTGTTATACAGACTTATAACTTTGCAAAAAGTGTGTTATGGTGATGAAGTTTTGTATTACTAGACAGAGATTTTTTTTTGAAAATTTTGATTCCAAAATTGTATGGATTTAGTACATCTCTGAGGTCTATTGACCAGTTTCTAAGATAACACATGCCATTTTGTGAAATACTTAAAGAAGCCATGAATTATTAGAAGACCCTCCTTCACAAGATTGAAACACACCAAGGACTCAGAAACACAAGGCCTTATGTCCAGTTTAACCATTTTAAGAAAAAGACGAGTAAGGGTTGGTAATACATGGATCTACCTGATGAGAACTTGACTGTTATACTGACTTATAACTTTGCAAAAACATTATGAAGATGATGTTGTTTATTACTAGACAGAAATTTTTTTCTGAAAATTTTGATTCCAAAATCTCATTCTTGAAAAATTGGACTCCTTTTAAGTCTGATCCCTCAAAAATAAAACGAGTAGATGTTAGTACATATGTCATTATTTGGTGTAAAATGGACAGGTCAGTACCATACACTTTAGTACCAAAAAAAAAAAAAAAAAATATATATATATATATATTCCTCAGTAGCAGATCCAGGGGGATGGACCATGGGTGTTTTAGGGGGTGCCACCTGCTTACTTTTGACAATTTTTGGGTCCGATTAGCTCCTCCACCCCTTGTAAGTTGACCATCTTGGACATGATGAGATAAATATTGAAAGATTGTATTCATAATGCAGTATTGAATATTCTCTGCGTCTGTTGTACCAGTGCTCTACATGGCATACTGCCCCCATTGTTTAATTTTCATAATTATACTTGGACGGTCGACGGTATCGGTAGATTCCATGTCAGAGTGATGTATTTAGCATTAACTCTTTGACATTATACTTCCTTTTGGCATTGATTACATCAATTTGTATCTAAACATTTGATTTAGTTTTGGAATACCATTCACTTCATACCACCAGTTTTGGGTTGGAGTTAAAAAGTTAAATAATTGACAAAAAATATTGTATTTAGTGCTCTGTATGCTAGCCACATAAAAAGTTTGAAATATTTTCTCAAACTATCAAGAGCTATTTTACAAACCACTGAAAAATTACTAGGCTTATTTTAACTCATTTTAATGCATTTTTTATGCTTATTCCAAATATGGTCATGAAAAGTTACAATTCTGAAATTTTTTAATTAAAAAAAATTAAAACTTGTCATCTGCAGTCGACACCCACATGGAGAGAGTTAGGGATAGGATTTAGGTACCAGATTCATTTCAAAGTCACCCATTCAGGTAACTCTATTTGAAATTCACACTCCCTGTGTGGAAGATTAAGGTTATGTCTTCCATAGGGGTGTATGGATGTCAACTAGAATAGCCTAATGTTTTGGATTGGTATGCTAAGTGTATTGAGATGTGAAGGACATTCTGACATACATCAGCTTCAGTCACACTGTGTTATAAAACTATTTTGAAGCCTAAATCAGGCCCATATGCAGGGGTGTGCCCCCCCACTTTTTTCTTTATTTTTTCCAAATGTTCTAGAAAAAGTGCACTTTTTGATAATATAGCATTCAAAAAGTCAAAAAAGGCAATGTTTAGAGAGGTGAGGTCCATTCTGTACACAAAATCTGCACAAGCATACTTTTCATTCGAAATCTCACACTCATTAAAAGAATCCTGCATACTGGCCTGACCTAAATAATACACTATCCACATCTATAAACTGTAGCTAGATTGGAATGTTGGATAAAAAAACTATTGCCTTGTCTGGGGTAGTGAGAGCTGGCCTGTATTTGCATCTGCAGATACAAATGCAGATTTATCATAATGATATGGTGAAGTAGATATATAGGAAAAGGGCATAACATATTATTTGATGCTGAGATTTTATATGAAAAAATTTGGAATCCTTACAGTGGTGGCGCAAGAAAAAAAAAAAAATGGGGGGAAGTGAATTTTGGGGGGCGCAAAATCAGCCAATTTTGCGCAAAAAGTGGAAATTTGTGGAATTTTTTTTTTTTCTGAAGCCATGCCATGGGGAGACTGACTGGGGTATTTTCCCCATCCCCCGCCAATGAATCCTTACTGTTAATAAATTCAATGGACACCTTCCTCAATATTCCAGTGCTCTAATCAGAGCTTATCGGAAATGTCCGACTCCATGTTACCATTTTCATCGATCCTTTGGCACACCTGTGCATATAGGCTATACCGTAAAAGTGGAAATTTTTGCGGTACATTAATTTTCACGCTTTTCGCACACAACACAGCTACCGCGAAAATAAAAACACACAAATATGTTCTTTTAATGTATAGGTTTATGTAAAACAACTCAAAATTGTGAAATCAAAAACAAGCAATGTAGTTCAAAATCAGCAAAGCACAATAAATTACACACACAAAAATGACCACTTTTAGAGTATTTGATTATGTTGGTTGTATAAAAGCCTGCCATATGTCACATAGCTATTCAACTTCATCAACTGAGAAGCCCAGTAGAATGACAGGTGCCATATTTGTTCAGTTTTAACCATTTAAGTAAAAAACTGCAGTGTACATCTTAATATTAATGCATTGATCTTATAGAAAATGAGTCAAGGAAACTAGGTTTCTAGTTTGTCCTTTTTGTCCTTTTTTAGCCCTACAAGATATGTACCTTTTACTCTGGCCTCTAAAAACCAATGTCGTCAGAGAACCAACCTGCCGAGGCAAAATGTGATCTACTGAAGATAGCATCAAAATGCTATCTACTGAAGATAGCATCAAAATGCTATCTACTGAAGATAGCATCAAAATGCTATCTACTGAAGATAGCATCAAAATGCTATCTACTGAAGATAGCATCAAAATGCTATCTACTGAAGATAGCATCAAAATGCTATCTACTGAAGATTGCATCAAAATGCTATCTACTGAAGATAGCATCAAAATGCTATCTACTGAAGATAGCATCAAAATGCTATCTACTGAAGATAGCATCAAAATGCTATCTACTGAAGATTGCATCAAAATGCTATCTACTGAAGATAGCATCAAAATGCTATCTACTGAAGATTGCATCAAAATGCTATCTACTGAAGATTGCATCAAAATGCTATCTACTGAAGATAGCATCAAAATGCTATCTACTGAAGATTGCATCAAAATGCTATCTACTGAAGAGAGCATTGAAAAGATAAACAACTCTGCATGCAGCCATAGGCTTCAACATAAAAATTCCCAAGTTTTAAGATATTTTCTCAAAGAGCTATCTTAAGAACCTCTGAACCAATACTAGGCTTGTTTGTACTCATTTCAATGCATTTTTCATGCTGATTCCAAATATGGTCATGAAAATTTACAATTCTGAAATTGTTTCGAATTATAAAAAATAAATTGAAACTCGTTGTCTGCAGTCGACACCTGCGTGGAGAGCGTTAACATGCATGCCAAATCCTTGTTTTTGAGTGTAATTTCTTAAAATATTCAACACTAGACTAGTAAACGTACACAAGTACAAGAAGAATGGTCTTAAAAAATTTGCATCGAAGCAAAACATGGCAAGAATACTCGCAAAGTAGATACATGGGTAATTATGACACGACTTTCTCCCCGGGGGTGATATCAAGGAGAGTAGCAGTCCGTCGTTTGTTGTCAGTATTCCGCGCAATATTTTTAATTAATGCGCGGTGTCATCGAGTATAAGGTATCAGTGAACGGTCTGAGATTGACAAGACGAGCTGAAAACCACGGCCATAAATAAAACAAATCAAGTTTTGGGTTACCATGCTTGGGTTATAGTGTTTAACCCTTTGTGGAAGTATTAAACACATGGTGATGTATGCAAACATGGTGATATTCTTAAGTGTAAGAATTTTCGATTTAGTTGCACATAATTTAATACAATATGAACGGAAATTCTTCTATAGAAGTATCGACATGCCTGATATTGCCCGAGTTCAGTGGCTCTTGTGATTTTTGCAGCAATTTTGTTGATTATTTTTCCTGATGATAAGGCAGTTGCCCCAAATACAGCAGTGAGTTTATATGTGTGCACGGTTCAATCACCTTTTGAACGGTTTATCTCAATTCAACTTAAACAAATACTAGGCATATTTGTACTCCTATGAATGCACTTTTATGGTTTTATGGAGTTTTTTCAGTCATAAAAATGCACACAAATTGTTTTTTAGAAAAAGAAATGTTTTGGACATGTTTTGTGTAGGTACAGTTGTAAGCAGATCGAGAGTTAAGACTAGCATATGAGATTTCCTAGATATTATAAAACGGGGATCTTAAGAAACCTGACGGTGAATTTGAAAGCTGGTATTATTTACCTTCTAATTCAGAAAATGTATGGGTCTGATTTTTGCCATAATTAATAAAATATAGGGAAAGTGCAATATTGCATGTAAACTGAGGCTAATCGTAAGGGTAGTATTAAGTGGAAAGAGTGGATGGAGAGAGGGGAGAGAAAGAAAGAGAGGAGAGATGAAGAACGTGTACTCTTTCAAAAAGGGTTCTATGGGTTCTACAGGTTCTAGAAAATTGCAAGAATCCCAATATGGTTCTGACTGGCCTTTAAAGAACATTTTACCCTCAAATTCAGAAGACGTATGGGTCTGATTTTTGCCATGAATTTTGCATGTAAAGTGAGGCTAATTAGCAGGTGTGGTATTAAGTGGAGAGAGAAAAGAGGAAGAGGGGAGAGAAAGAAAGGTTCTAGGGGTTCTACATATAGGACAGCTAGGGTTCTTAGGAAATTCCAAAATGGTTCTTACTGTCCTTTAAAGAACATTTTACAGCTAGAGTTCTAGAGTTTCTAGGAAATTGCAAGAATTCCAAAAAAGTTATTTCTGGTTTTTAACCCTAACCCAACTAGACCACTCTGCGTGCATGCATTCCACGTGACTTGATGACGCAATCAGCCTAAGTCATAAATACCCAGCTACATGTCGGTGATCGTGTGCGTGGCATGCGAGGGGTCCCGGGTTTGAATCCCGGGGGTACCAAGTGACTTTTTTCTTCACTTTTTTCGTTTCTTCTTGCCCTTCCGATAGCAAAAAAAACACATGTTAGGTTAGGGTTAAAGAACTTTTTACCCTCTAATTCAGAAGATGTATGGCTCTGATTTTTGCCATAATTAATCAAATATAAAGACCACACAAAAAGTACTTTAGCCATTGTAAATGTGCCTATTAATCATATTCACAATATTGTAACATAGAAAGGAGAAGTGTTTTTAATAAGTTGCCATAAAATTTCTATTATATCACAAATTTCAAAAAATCTAAATTATTTGATATCAGAAGGACATTCCTCATATTCAGAATGCAATTTGATGTATCTGATGTGCTCTCTGGCCCTTAAAAAAAAACTATGCAAAAGGCGAATTTTCTAAAAAACCTAAAATTTCTAGGTCTTTTGGGGAAAAATGTGTATCTTCAATATGAAAGATCAAAATTTTGACATAATGGACGGCTTTTCCTCCCAGCTACACACACTTTAAGTCCAAATCATTAGATTTATAAAGTTTACTTTATTTTGTCATAAAATTTGTATTATATCACAAATGTAAAAAAAAAATCAAATTTATTTGAGTTCAGAAGGACATTCCTCATATTGAAAATGCAATTTGGTGTGTCTGATATGTATGCTCTCAGGTCCCATAAAAAATATTGTGCAAACATTGCCATCCGATTTCTTAATTTTACATAAAACAAATTATTTTATAGCACATCTTTAAAGTAGTTTTGTATGATTACGTAGCATCCCATCACCCCACAAACTGACACGTATATATCGGTGTTAGTTTATTAACAACTAACACCAGACAGTCTTTCATATGCTTAAAAACACAGAAAAATTAGATTTTTAAGGTTATCGGTTATCCCAATAGAGCCACCTAACACTTTGTAAATGGACAAGGGACATTAGGTATATCAGGTCTATGTAATGAACGTTTGGACACAGAGTCAAAGCAAGGAAGAGAAAATGTGTTTTATACACGTCAGAAGAAGCTTATGTCATGTTTTGCAGGGATTATAAAATAAGGCTTTATAGAAGTTAACAATCTCCATACAGCTGGAAAGTACTGAAAAGCAAAATTTGTAAATTTTTTTAGAAATTTATATTTTTAAGTCCATATCGAAAATGATCATGTAAAATGCATTAGAATGAGTACAAACATGCCTAGTATTGTTTCAGTGGTTCTTGAGATAGGTATTGATTGATTTGAGTAAAATATACTTTTATATGGTGCGGTCGGCCGTTTACAAAGAGTTATAGGAATAAGAATGATGTATTAGTGGGATAAGACATGAAATGGGGGACAGGATCAGAACTCATTTAGAGGCAAAAGATTAAGCTCCTTGAATTTAAGCTAGATATCAGCTTGACGCACAAGGAAATATACTCTATTCAAATCGGGGAATTAAAACCAGAATGAGCTCTTCCAGTTGAAATCCTTACACCCCCTGTAGAAGATGTGATCTAAATCTCCCACATGGGGGTGTAGAGTTCGAATGAAGTCACCCATTCAGTCATTTTGAAAAGTCACTTGTTGAAAAGTCATTTTGAAAGTCACACTCCTGTGTGGAAGATCAAGGTAGTTTCTTCCATAGGGGGTGTATGGATTTCAACTGGAATCACCCATTTTTGAGCAGACAACACTAAATGGGTGACTCCATTTGAAATTCACACTCCCTGTGTGGAAGATCAAGGTAGTGTCTTCCATAGGGGGTGTGTGGATTTCAACTGGAATAGCCCAACGGTACAGAAAATAGATCAACTTAAGCCATGACACAGATTGATAATTACGGTCGTGGTTTTTTAAAATTAAATCTTTTAAGTATGACGAAAATAGTGTTTTGTGCATGCTTACAAAATGTGTTTAAAACGTGTTATAAACTGCATTTAAAATGTGATGTGTTATAAACTGTGTTTAAAATATGTTATAAATACATTTTGGTTTTGGTCAAAATATCTTAATAACATGAAATGTTGGATTATAATAAAAACGTTTTTAAATGTTTTATATGAAAAAACACTAATGTTGTGAACACTTATTTTATTGCAAAATAATTTCTGCAAATATTTTTGCGAAATATTTTGTCAACACTTAACAACATTATGTTAAACAAAAGTTTTATAGCCTTTGAAATAACCTGATATTTAAATGTTTCTGTAAAACATTTTGTGTTTGCTGGGTAGCCTCACTCCCCCCCCCAATTTTACCGTATCAAAATGCAGATTTCAGTATCAGGTGGAAGCTCATATGTTTCTACTAACCCTAATGAAATTTTAGGCCTGGAATATGTGACCAGATCTGGTCCAGTCAGGCTAAAGTCGGCAATAATGAAACTGAGATATAGGCAAAAATGAGGAGAAAAGACAATAAAAAACATAAGAAAATGGACATATAAAATGTTTATAACTGGTGAGTGCAGTTGAATGTTTTAATCTTCCTACTTCTTGTTTATAACTTTGCAACCAAGTATTCAAGAGAGCTGGGGATTCAACAACATCAGTAATTGTAGTAACAACTCAATTTTCAAAATTTCTGACTTTGGCCTGAGTGGATCAGATTGGGTCACATGTTTAGCTATGTTTGCTTTTATAGATGGTATGAAGATTTTGGTGGTTATCACTCAATAAAGAAGTCATGTACTGTTCTATGATGGGCCTCCGGAGGGGGGGGGTACTTAGTACAAATGACCATAAGGGGACGTGACACTAATATAACTTGCATTTTCGGCCTTTTGGTTTATCAATGACCCCTTTTTCTAAGCCAATTTTGGTATATGAATGGGTCCTTTTTTCCAAATTTTTCAATGGAAAAATAGCCCAATTTTGCTTCAATCTAGCCAAAATTTCGAAATTTTCCAAAAAAAATTTGTAAAAACTAAGACAATTTGGGTTAAATTTGGCCGAAAATTTTGACTTTTGGTTTATCAATGGGTCCAAATTTCTTGAAAAATTGGTATATTTATGGGTCCACATTCAAATTCTCAGAGGCACGTCCCTACCAAAATCAAACTTGAATACCCCCCCCCACCCCGGATGGGCCACTATGAAATAGAATTTTGCTTCTAGAATCCAAACTCAAAATTTGGAATAAGAATGTTTGGGTGATTAAGGCCATCAATAAGAATACTCACATTTAAGGGTACTACACCTCGATAAATTTGTGTCTATTTTGGGAGTTTTCTCAAAAACTAAAAACACACTGGTAACAAAGTTATGTATATTATAGGGGCAAGGAATCCAATTATTACACTGGAATTTTAGTGACCCAAGACAAGCGGTTCATTATTTATGATAAGAAATAAGGTACTGCTAGGATGTACCTTATTTCCTATCTTATATACTGAACCGCTTGTCTTGAGTCACTGAAATTTCAGTGTAGTAATTGGATACCTTGCCCCAATAAAATACATAACTTTTGTTACCAGTGTGTTATTATTTTTGAGAAAAATGCAAAAATAGTCACAATTTAACACAGGGTGTAGTACCCCTTAATGTATATTTGATGTTAAAATGCATTTGCAACATCAAAATCAAGTCAAAATTATTACATGATAATTTGTCAATTTCCCTTTAATCTATAGGTACAGAAAAGTACAGAAATCACATATTACAAAATGACCAACATGGTCATTTACTCATCCCTCAACTACATTTTAACAGCTTAGAAAATAAAAAGCACTGGCTTAAGACCACGTGCACATACACACCCCCACACACAGACGCAGATAAAGAGCGTAATCGCATGCAAGGCCATGACTGGTCTGAGATTACAAGTTCAAACAAATTTGAAATTTGTCCCTGGATAATAGGTAAAGATTATAGGTGACCAACCAGCCATTAGCCAGGCCTGCTGGCCACAAACTATAGTGTATCCTGGACAAAAATGGTAGCGTAGGACTTTTTTTTGATCGGTCGTCTAGAGAAACTTGCATAAAATTGCAAATTAGGCAATTTAAAATCTATCCCCGGATAACAGGGATATATTACAGCTGACCATTAAGTTACTTGAGTTAATGCATTGGTTATAACTAAATATAACCCAGCAAACTCAAAACGTTTTCGACATCATTCGCAAAAGGTTATAAAAGGTTGTCAGAAAACGTTTAAATGTTGGGTTATATAAAGGGTACATTAATGGTATAAAACGTTTTCATAACATTAAAAAACATTTGTTGGTAATTTACTGCACAGCAAACACAAATGTTTTACAGAAAACATTTAGATGTCAGGTTATATAAAGGGTATAAAACGTTTTAATAGCATTCCAAAAACATTTTTGAAAACTTGGTACAAACCATTCTAAACAGAATGTTATTTTGGGGTTGAAAAAATATTTTGCAAAAAATGTTTGGCCAAAATATTTACAATAACGTTTTAAAAATGTTTTCACGACCTTTATATAACCCGACATTTAAATGTTATTAAAACGTTTTGTAAAAAACATTTTAAGAACATTTCTGTGTTTGCTGGGTGCAAATATTTGAACATAATGTTATTTAAGTGTTGACAAAATATTTGGCCAAAAATGTTTGCAAAAATAGTTTACAATGACATTTGGAAAACACTTAAAAAATATTGTTGTAGTGTGTTTTCATACAAAACGTTTTAAAACGATTTCATGACCTTTATATAACCCGACATTTTAATGTTATTAAAACGTTTTTACCTAAAGCAAAACCCAAAATATAACTTATTTAAAATGTTTTAAAAACGTTTTTGTGTTTGCTGGGAACGTCAAACAACAGAATGGAATCATAGAAAAGTAATCATGTAAAATTACCAGTTCAATTACGTTTGGACTCTGGATGACTTACAGATTAGGTGACCAGTAAGTTATATGCAGACCCTAACGCAGGCCTATAGCCGGGGAGGGGTGACGGTGACACACACCTCCACAAATTGGCAAATATGGCCAAAGATTTTACATAAATACAGTGGCGTAACTAGGGTTGGTAGCGCCCGGGGCAAGAAACAAGATTGGCGCCCCTACCTCCCCCCACCCGAGAATATTTTAGACGCGGGCAGTGGCGCATACATAATGCCCTCCCCAATTCTTGAAACAATTGTGTGTGGAGCGCGTGAAATTTTGGACAAATAAGGCCTACCACTAATTAATTTTGGTTACTAGAAGTTGAATATCGGTCTCCCCCTAGTTAACGCCACTGCATAAATATATCCAAAAGCATGTGAAATTTGTCTAAAATGAAGTATAGGCTCCAAAAATCAATAATTGTATAGAAGATGTAATGCTTTTAGTCAGAATGAAGATTTCTCTTGAAAAGGTCTGCATTTGAAAATCCACACCATCCCACAAAAAAACCTGGACCTGCCATAACAGGATTAATTTGATTAGCAGTATCAGATTATGGGTGGTGGGTGGGGTTGAGGGAGGGCAAGGAGTTAAGGTATCATAGAGTTAAGACATAGTGGTACAGGGGGTAGGTGTCTCCCTAATAAGATTCAAAATTTGACAAATTCTATAGAACAATTGCCAAAAGATTTAAGGTTCCACATACATGACAGCTCAAGAACCATTTTAGGTTCTACCTATAACCATTTTTTCTAAGAGTGTATGGAATTGCCATGAAATCATCAGCGTTGTAGTCGAGTCCTCAATGTCCAAGTCTGAGTCCTTGGTGTTCGAGTCCGAGTCCGAGTCCCTGCCAATTTCTGATGTCCGAGTCCGAGTCCTTTGACCTTGGAGTCCGGACTCGAGTCCGAGTCCAGGACTCGAGTCCTCCAACACTGGAAATCATCATCTTGACAGTCTTGAGTCGAGGTGCAAACGTTGTCCATATTAATGAGGCAGTCTTTCTTCAGACTGCCAGTTGGTGTCTTGGTGCGTTACAATAATCCTCTTGACTTGTTTGTTTGTTTGTTTTTGTTTTGTCTTGTTTCAAAGCTTCATTTCTTCTAGCTTGTCATTTTGCACATGTATGAACTAGATTCAATTATGTCTTTTTTTATCTCGGACACACTCTACTCCGATTATCAACTGGTTAATTTTTGATACGACGGTCGTAACAGAACACAATGTGAGCCGAATATTTAAGAAGATTTTTTTTTTCTTCTCTCCGTTTTTAAAATTCTTTTTGTACTTCATGTGTGTCCATTAGTGATGGTTTAGTGAGCAGGATGCAATGCAATATCCTGCTGCAATAAAGGATGTATCTTTTAGTTGCATCTTTAATGTCATACTTTCTTTTGGTTTGGTTTCGCCGGCAGGATAGGAGATAAGGGGGGAATTCTCAGCGGGACAGGGTAAATAGAAAAATGGTCATTGTCAGGAGTTGATAATGCTTGTTTGTATAATTTAGCCAGCGCTGATTGTCTATCGTTGTCAGGGAGATTGATGTTTTGGCTGTAATGGGAAAAGAAATGGTTTTAATTGATCTTGGTTCTGTAATGTATAATTTGTTGGTCATTGTGGTTTAGATGTCTTCACAGTGGCTTTAATAGTTTGGATTTTTGTTGTACGACAATGTAAGGATATGGAAAGGAGAGGCACAGGAGAGGTGGGGTACTCAGTTCAGATGAGTGTGCTGCAAACATTGGTAGCACTTTCGGCATTTTGGTAAATCATTCATGACCCCTTTTTCTAAGCCAATTTTGGTGTATGAATGGGTCCTTTTTCAAAATTTTCTGTATTTTTTTAGCCCAATTTTGCCTCACTGTAGCCAAAATTTTGAAAATTTCCCAAAATATTTGTAGAAACGTTGTAAAAACTAAGACAATTTGTGTTAAATTTTAACTCCTCAACCTAACATCAACAACAAATCCTAGTCTAAATTTAAATAAATTATATCCTAAAATTAGCAGATACGATGAAATTGGGCAAAATATGTCAAAGCAAAGTTGTGACCTTTTCAGCAGATAGAGGTTTAATAATTCCAATCACCGCACCCGGACATCCAAATCTAACAACATTGAAATCTTTCTTTTAAACCTATACAAATGAGATGGACTAGTGTAATTTGTAAAATACCTATCAAATTACATAGAGGCGTATACTTATTACAGAGAAAGAAAAGGAGAGAAAAGAAATAAATCGGGCAGGCCAAGATTTCTTTCTTTTCATTCGAGGAGATGTAGCCACCTTCACTTTATCTCGCTAATGACATCCATTTGTGATGCGAAAAAAATCAGGAAATAGGTTATCTGGCTGACGAAATCAGTGTTGGTGTACTCAGTAAATTACACACTATACAAAATGGTGTCTTTACTAGGGATGGGACCTGATGTTTATTTGTTGATCCCTTCAAGGGGTCGGTCAACCTTAATATTTTTTGTGGGACCTGAGAGCACATCAGACACACCAAATTGCATTGTGAAAATGAGGAATGTCCCTCTAATATCAAATAATTTTGATTTTTTTTTTTTAATATGTGAATACAAATTTTATAGCAATGATTAAAAATTTACATTTTTGACATTTATTTATTTATAACATTCGGCGAAACGCCAGGCTAAACCCAATATTGACAAGCAATAAATTGAAGGGATGCCTATACATGAATAACATCAAAAACAAACATAGAGAATAAATAAAAACACAAAACATGCCAAACAGACAAAAGAAGCAAAAGGAAATAGCTGGGAAAATACACAAAGAAACTGGCTAAAAGAGGTGGGATTGGACAGCCAATTTGAAGGCCTGAAGGGATGTGGACTTGACGATGGCTTCCGGGAGGTAATTCCAAAGCGAGGGAGCATATGGATAAAATGATCTCTTAGAAAGAGTCAGGCGGCAAAAAGGGGGATCAACAGCACAGGAATTTAAGTGACGCAGGGTAGGACGAAGATGGGGTCTGAAGGGGTTTGGAGACGAGCACAGACTGTGGAAGATTTTATAAAGATGACAAAGGGTGGCTACGTCACGGCGCTTAGAGAGGGTTGGTAAATCAGTCTCCTGGAGAAGCTCATCATGCGATAACTTCCATTGCTGAAGTATAACACGGCAGGCAAACCTCTGCGTGGACTCAACCCGATTTGTCAGTGTTTTGTTGAGAGGATGCCAGGTTGTACAGCCGTATTCGAGGATGGGACGAACTAAAGCAATGTATAAAGTGCGGCGAGTATTGATAGGAGCCGAGTGGAAGGACCTGTGGATGAAGCCCAAGATTTTGCGGGCCTTTTTACAAATGAGGTCAACATGGATGTTCCAGGAGAGATTATCAGTGAGGTGGATGCCAAGAAATTTAGCAGATGATACCCGCTCAATTATTTGATTGTTGAGAGTGAGGGTCACATCTGGGAATGGATCTTTCTTGGTAGAGATGATCATAAGCTTGGTTTTGGATGCATTTAATTAACAGTCCTCGAAGTAAACTTTATAAATCTAATGATATGTACTTAAAGTGTATGTAGCTTGGGGGGAAAAGCTGATCATATTATGAAAAATTTGACCTTTTGTATATAAGATATGAAGTGTCATAAAAAGACCTAAACAGGGGTCCATTTCACTAAACTTTTAACCCTTTGTAACTCAGGTAACCATTCGTAAAGTTACGAATACCCAATACTAGATGTAACTTTACAAAGGGTTACTGTAGTAAATCTCTATTACTTACGAAGGGTACCATTTGTAAGTAAGTTTAGTGAGTGAAATGGAACTTACGACTTGTCGTAAGTTACAAATGATTTTGAGACTTACAAAGCTTCGTAAAGTTTAGTGAAATGGACCCCAGGCCATTATTTTCTTCATATGGTGAAATGTGGAAATGGGCTATATTCCAGTTGCAATTCCTATGGAAAACATGAAATGTGTTGAAAAGAGGGGGTCACTAAGCTATTTCGGTTTAAATCCATACACCCCCTGTGGAAGACATGACCTTAATCTTCCACACTGGGAGTATGAATTTCAAATAGGGTTACCTGAATGGGTGAGTCTGTTTGAAATCTACACCCCCTGTGTGGAAGATAAAAGTCACATCTTCGAATAGCCAAATGACCCTCTCTTCTCAACACATCTCAACATCCAGCTCATAATCAAATTATATCCATCCATTAAGGTAAAATGTTCAAATTGCTATACGATTCACAGATATGCAATTTTCCACAGATGGATGAATATGTGTAGTATTTTTTTTAAATGTGATGTTATTTTGAGGTGACTTGATGAAGTACATTCCGTTTTACCAGAATCAAATCTAATAAGACAACATTAGTTAATATCAAACATCCCCTATAACTAAACCTAAAAATACTACATAGGTCCAGGCAAGATATCTTTCACTTCCCATAATGCATTTCTCTTTCAATTTTCTGTACTGATTTGTTATCTAGTGCAACATGGGTCGATAGTGACAAAATGTATTTAGATCTTGCAAAATGTGTTTATTTCTTGACTATTGACCCATGTTTAGCCAGTCTATTTTCAAAATGAAAACAAAGGGAACCTGTACAAATGATAGGAATGTCATTTGGTGAAATGAGGTGATGCATCATGTTGCAAAGGATTATGGGAAGGGTAAGAAATGATCTCTGAACATAGTCAGTATCAAACTGTTTTTGATATTTTTGGCTTAATAAAGTGTATGATAAATACAGGATGTGTGGCAATAACATGAATAATGTTAAAAACTATTTTTTATTATACGAGTGGATAGTCACATGTAGTAGTAGATAAAAATAATGATTAAAGACTAGAGTTTCACTTCAACACTACACTATTTTTTGCTCACCTGGAACGTTTTTGCTTGGTTGCCAAGTGTCTTCAGCAGGTGGCGATACTGTGATGATATCTTGTCTACAATCGGTATAGTTCTTGAATGATTGTTGACGAAAAATAAATTATTTGATCAAGGACTAGAAATAGACCCTATTTGGGATAACCTGTTGATGTGGGGGGGGGGGCACAACATCTTTCTAATGCTGTCTTCAGTAGATAGCATTACTTGTTTTATGTAACACAGGATTTGTGGCTATAAATTTGAACACTGATTATTAGAAGACAATATTATGATATCATCAGTAGATAGCATTGATTTGTACTATCTAATGCAGGATTTGTTGCAGTTATAATTTTGAGAGCTATTTGGTAGTATAGCATTCTACTGCTATCTTCAGTAGATAGCATTGATTGCATATTATGTTACATGGGATTTATGATAAGAATTTTTGAATACTATAGTTGTAAATAGAGGGCTGTTTAATGCTATCTTCAGTAGATAGCATTGATTGTATAATGTAACACATGATTTGTAATTAATTTTGAAAACCAGTTGTTTATAGTAGACAACCATCTACTGTTATTATCAGTAGCTAGCATTGATCATGTTGATTGCATAATGTAACATGGGATTTGTGACTAGAATTAGTAGAGGACTGTTATGCTATCTTCAGTGGATAGCATTGATTATATATGTAACACATGATTTGTGATTGAGTTTGAAAACCAATTGTTTAAAGCAGAAAACCATCTACTGCTATCTTCAGTAGATAGCATTGATTGCATAATGTAACATGGAATCTGTGACTATAGAATTAGTAGAGCACTGTTTAATGCTATCTTCAGCAGTAAGCATTGATTGTTTAGGTAACACAAGATTTGTGACAAATTTGAAAACAGTTGTTTATAGTAGAAAACCATCTACTGCTATCTTCAGTAGATAGCATTAATTGCGTAATGTAACACAGGATTTGTGAGAATTAGTAAAGCCCTGTTTAATGCTATCTTCAGCAGATAGCATTGATTATATATGTAACACATGATTTGTGATTAATTTTTAAAACCAAATGATTAAAGTAGAAAATCATCTACTGCTATCTTCAGTAGATAGCATTGATTTCATAATGTAACACAGGATTTATGGCTATAATTGTGAACACCAGTCCTTAGCATTGATTGCATAAGGCCTAGCAAAAGATGTTTGTTTTGGTGATATTTTCCTTCAACTCTAAACTAAGCACTATGTTTTAGTAAAAAAAGAAGGCTGTGGTTATGTGGGATTTTTTCTTTATTGCATTTTTGCCCACATTTTTTCAGAAACTTCACTGTCACATTTAGTTCTGCCATTAAAAATAAGCTAAAAACCCTCAAAACATAAACAAAAAGAAATGTGCTAGAATGTGAATTTTGAAAGCTATGTGGGCAGACTGCTGCTCCAAGCCTCTCTTTTTTTGCATTAACCTTTGCGACTTTAATATTGAACACCAGTTGTAATTAGTAGAAAACATTTATATGTTATCTTCAGAAGATAGCTTTGATTTCATGGCGTAACATAGGATTTTTGAATATGAATTTGAAGAAATGTATGCCTTATATTTCTTGAGATCATGAGATGGGCCTTCATTTAACATACAATTTAGAAAGTCTGTGCAGTGAAGACATCAAGCAAGTCTAAAAGTGTACTTACAAATTGCTATAGGCAACATTACAGCAACAATATCATTGTTTACATAGCAACTTCATATTGGAAATGGAATCAACACATTAGACAGCCCATTTGAATTTCATACACCCTCTGAGAAAGATTCACTCCGAATCTCCCACAGAGGGAGGGTAAGTTCAAATGAAGCTGCCTAATGTGTATTCCATTTGAAATTCATACTCCCCCTGGGTAAGATATTTCTAACATCTTCCACAGGGGTAGTCTGGATTTTAAATGGAATAGCCCACACTCAGGATATGGTGACAAACTTTTTTTTTGTCTTACAGTACATACTGCTTTCATATGTGGTCAAGAATTTGAAATTATTTTGCAAATCATCAACAAGCCAACTCATAGCTGTGTAACTTGCTAATCAAACCCCATTTGAAAGTGCTGAGCTTTTTTTTTCAAGTATCAAGAAAAGTACAACAATAGAAGACCAATTTTGCCCAGAAGGTGCTAAACAACACCATTTTAGTGCCAATACTGTTGAGGTATTCTACACATATAGTACTAGCCAAGTGATACTCTACTGTAAATTCTGAAAGAAAATTGATGTGAAAGTGAGGCATTTTACAATAATTGAACCATCAGTCAGCCTAGAGATATGGCAGACACATTGTAAAGCCATTTGCCCGCTGTTACCCGCTACTCCTATAAGACGGTCAGCCATTGACACACTGTCACAAAGTATCCCGTATCATGATGTCATTTGTGTCCAGACTGTAAACCCATCATGACTGACCCCCTCTGATAGTGACAAGTTGACAATATGATACCACTGATGATATTATTAGGGCTATCTGCACAATATCTTTGAACCCACATTAATCCAGTTTAGTTTCAAAGACATACTCATGATATCAGTTTTATGTCCAGATTATGAACTCATCATGACTGACCCCCCCCCCTCCGATAGTGACAAGTTGGCAATGCTATACCGCTGATGATATTATTAGGGCTATCTGCGCAATATCTTTTAATCTAAATCAATTATCCAGTTTATAGGGAAATTTCAAAGACATACCCAATTAATGAAATCAGTTTGATGTCCAGACTATAAACTCATCATGACTGACCCCCTCTGATAGTGACCAGTTGACAATGCTATACCACTGACGATATTATTAGGGCTATCTGCACAATTCCATTCAACTCAAATTAATCCAGTTTATAGGTAAGTTTCAAAGCTATACCCAAATCATAATATCTGAACAATACCTTTTAACCCAGATCAGTCCAGCTTTGAGGGCTATTCAATTATGTGGTGTGGCTAAAATCGCCAAAAAACAGCTGATTTTACATGATTTTTAACAAAGTGCCCCAAAGCCCCCCGACACGCCACTGATATGGCATACAGGGACTAAATTGGTATAAGATGTTTTGTTTTTCCACAATGATTTTGAGATATTTCATGCATAGCACTTCACTGGGCTCTATGTAATAAGTTTGGAACCTAACAATATGGCGACATTGTAAATACATCATACCTTATAGTTACTGGTTCAGTCACGCTTAGTTTAGCAACCACTGTTAGCAACCATTGCCTTTGTGTGGTGATCATTTTCATTGTGGTTCCGGACACAGATATTATGAACCAGTTGACCTGGCAATGATCAATTTTGATGTCACACTACGACGGCGAATAGAAGTCACAAAATCGGTCACAAAAAGTTTTAGTTATGTAATACAAAAGATCTGGATTAAATTCCATCCAGATCAATCCAGTTTAAAATAACATGTGTGTCACTCTATTATTTGGCTTGATTATACGCTTGATTTCCCTTCGGTCTTGATTATCTGTGTACTTATTAAGAATAGAATAAAAGAAGTATTGGTCGTCTTTAATAATGGACGGAGCTCAACAAAAGTCGTTTATCTGGTTGAATTGCCTTAATGGACATCATCGTTGATTTAATGGTATTATTAGTCTGTGGTCAGTTGGAATACCAATTTGTGGTAATATACAATTGATTGTTTTAGTTTTGCATTATTGTCAGACTTCTAGAAGGTTGTATGTAACTATATATTGCATTGTCACATACTGTCACTATAATTGCCTTCTACTGATGCTATGGGGATGGGTTATTTCAGTTGAAAACTACACACTCCCTTAGGAAAACATGTTAGGGGTCCTGTTAAGCTTTGAGCACTGTGCATCCAAACAGATGCACCATGCATCCAAATGGATGCACAGTGCATGGCCAATGTATGTGTCCTGCAAAGATTTTGACACTTTCTCTTCACTGCTTTGTATGTGTACTGTCTTCAGTAGATAGCAAAACAATATATGCTGTCTACAGTAGATAGCAGATAATGCAAGTGTGGTAACATAAGTTAACCATACACTTTTAGACCTTTTCTCTTCACTGGTTTTTATGTGTACTGTCTTCAGTAGATATCTCCCAAATTTATGCTGTCTTTAGTAGATAACAGATAATATGTGACCCATCACATCGAAATGCGGCAGTTGTCGGAAACCTACATTTAAAGATAATAAAGAAAATGTGCCCCGAAAAATAAAGGAAATAATAAGGAATTTGAATTCTATTTGTCCCATACAATCAACATTCTACATGCGACATCAATGGATGAGGTGTCATTTAAAGCTTAAAAGCAGTCCTTTAGTCTGGAAAAGAAACCTGTAAGTTCATTTTTGACGACAACTGCCGTGTTTCGATGTGATGGGTCACATATAAGTATGGTAAAATATAGGTTAACTCTGCACTTATTGACTCTTTCTCTTTGCTGCCTTATATGCAGGCCCGTAGCCAAGGGTGTGGGGCACCCCCCCAAAAAAAAAAAAATTTGCAAAAGTATACAAAATGTCCCAAAATTTAAGAATTTGCGAGCGTAGCGTGCCAAAAAATCAGATTTTTTAAAACTTTTCTGGTCAAAAAAGGTCCAAATTTGGGAAAAAAAGTCCACTTTTTCAAAATCAGCACCCTCACAAAAATCCTGGCTATGGGCCTGCTTATATGTGTGCTGTCTTCAGTAAGCAAACAAATATATGATGTCTTCAGTAGATAACAGATAATATAAATCTGCACTTATTGGCTCTTTCTTTTCACTGCTTTGCATGTGTGCTGTCTTCAGTAGATAGCAAACAAGTATATGCTGTCTTCAGTAGATAGCAGATACTGCAAGTGTTGTAACGCATAAGTTAACCCTATGCTTTTGACCCATTCTCTTCACTGCTTTGCCTGTGTGCTGTCTTCAGTAGATAGCAAACATATATATGTTGTCTTCAGTAGATAGCAGATAATGCAAGTGCCGTAACAAATAAGTTAACCCTACGCTTTTTGACCCATTCGCTTCACTGCTTTGCTTGTGTGCTGTCTTCAGTTATAGCAAACATATATATGCTGTCTTCAGTAGATAGCAGATAATGCAAGTGTGGTAACATAAGTTAACCCAGCATTTTTTAGACTCTTTCTCTTCACTGCTTTGTATGTGTACTGTCTTCAGTAGATAGCAAACATATATATGCTGTCTTCAGTAGATAGCAAACAAATATATGCTGTCTTCAGTAGATAGCATATAATTTTATAACGCCACATTATCACATTTGGTCACAATGTTTCATTATGTAAAAAAGTAAAAAAGGTAGTTTTAAAAGTTGCATAGGTATCAACTTTCCTTAACAAACATATTGAATAGGCTTGACCTACTGTATTGTTTGAGATTTGACTGCTGTGGATCCAGATACAACTTGGCTCCTATACATATGATACATGCTGGACATAGCATATCTTATTATGTGATGTCTACTGAAGATACATATTTGTTATGTTATATAGTAAAAGGCATTGAATACATAATGTTATCTTCATGGATAGAGTCAACTATATACATCACATTGGACAAAAACCAATTTTGTCTAAATAAAATGAATAATCCTATTCTCTTTTTATATTTTATTATCTTTACAGCTACAGAAATTTCTGGATGAGAAAGACGAGATAAATGCCAAACTAATTGAACAGCTGGAACAATTAAAAAAACATGATGTAAAAATTGACGTAAGTTAGCTAATTTTTATTCAATATTTAACAACATCATATAATTCATTGTCTGCTGAAACTTTCGTTATTATTTGGTTTGCTATGCTTATCACACATATCAATAAAATTAAGTTCGGAACAGAATTTTAGCCATAAAATGGCAATCTATACTGGTTCATTTGCATATTATATGCATATATTTTTAATCCAACTAGCTTTGAACAGGGAATTTTGATTTATCATAAATTAAAAAGATATTTTATGTATATTTGTTAATACAAGGGATTCATTTTACATAAAAAAGTGCTTTCAAGTGTAAAAACAGATAATCTGACAGGAAGAGTGTACATATATACCTTAATGCTCTCCGTGCTAGCCATGGGCGTCAACATGAAAAGTCCAAGTTTTGAGATATTTTCTCAAAATATCAAGAGCTATCTTAAGAACCACTGAACCAATACTAGGCTTGTTTATACTCATTTTAATGCATTTTACATGCTGATTCCAAATATGGTCATGAAAATTTACAATTCTGAAATTTTTGAATTTTTTTCAAAACTTGTCCTCTACAGTCGACACCTGCGTTGAGAGACTTAAATACTTTTTATCAAATTAAATCATTTAGGTCATTAGCTCATAAAAAGTTCAAACATACTCATATTTATTGGGCCATTCTAGAAAATGGAGGAGTTTGGATTTCTGGACTTTTGGACCAGTTATGATTACTGGAAATCCAGACATTCAAAGCCCGGGATTCAAAGCGTCTAAATATGAAAAAAAATCCAACAACAAAGAGTTTGAGAGGCTCATTTCGGACAATTACATAATTGTTTATACATTTTATTTCATTCTTAAGCTTTTTCTAGTAATATCGGCAACTGGAATTGCAGTCGTTTTCATGAAGCAAAGATGGCAATCCAGACGCTTTTTTTTATTGAAAATTTACTCCTCTACAGGGGCTGTGCACTTATTTTCTGGATTAGCCCATTTCCATTGAAGGGCCAATATGTTGAACTACAATTCGCTGGAAATTCCCCATGATTTTGCTTGATCATGTTCCTCCTCAATTATTTCATCTTTGCCATCTTTCATATCTAGTGTATAACTTACTAATTATCCAAAAGAGTCCTGTGATTTGCTTGAGCAATTGGCTTTATAAAAGCAGTGTTCTAAATCGATAAGTAAAATAAATCTTTGGTATTTTCAGTTAAATAACGTAATTTACTGTAAAATTTGGTAAAATATAAGACACCAAAGGAAAAGATATTTTTGAGATGTCTTAAAACATGATGTATAATGGTCAGAAAATCGAAAGGTTTCCTTCAGAAAATTCTTTTTCACTCGGAATACATATTATACTAAATAAGATTGATCGCTATACTAGTTCTCAAAAACACAATGCATGGTTAGAAAATCAAAATGTTTCCTTCAGACAATGCCGTTTTACTTGGAATACATATTATAGTAAGTGAGATTAATTGCTACTAGTATTCATATATAGTGCCTTTTGTTTTGATCAAAATTAATAGTTCTTTGAATAATAGGCTACATGTACATATGCATGTATAGGCCTGCTGACTTTGCCAAAATAAAAAGTTCTTTTGGTCTGCAAGTAAAAATGTTCAAAAGTTCTTGTACAAGGTATTACAATGAACATCCCACAATAGGCATGTCAAATTGCAATTCATCCTAATCATCAAGATCATAGTTAACTCCAGCTACAAAATCCAGCAGTTTGACCCTTTTGAAAGATACATTTATAATATAACTTTCCAATCCTCAATCTATCTTGAAATCAGGAACAAATTAGGCTATTCCAATTTAAATCTATACTCCCCCTATGGAAGACATGACCTTATACTCTCCAACACAGGGGGGGGGAATTACAAATGGGGTAATCCATTCAGGTAACTCCATTTGAAATTCACACTCCCTGTGTGGAAGATCACAGTCATGTCTTCCACAGGGGGTGTATGGATTTCAATTGGAATATCCCAGTACATGTAAAACACTACACCTCTTTCTTATACTGTTGCATACTTACTAAAAAACATGCATCAATGTTAACATTTAGCACTCTGCAGCCTCTTGCTTGACAAGTCCAGTGTTTTGATGCCTTAAGGCAAGCGAAAGAGGGGAGATATAGTGCTTGCTTTTAATTCTCTACACCCAGTAATCAAACCAAATCATCCAGACTTTGACGTTTATTTTTTCTGAAATTATACTACTTAAACACGTATGTTGAACCATAGGCATGTTTGTACTCATTTTAATGCATATTTTGTGTGTAGATTCTTTTAAAAAGAGTGAACAAAGTGTCAAATTGAGATTGTTTAATATAGTAAATTAGACAGTTTGCAAATGGTTGACGAGGAAAAAATGAAAGGAGAGTGAGAGAGAAAGAAAAGGGAAAAGTGTTGCCATGTTCAATGAAGTGAGCGCAATTTCACTTTGTATTATTTTGTTGCCATATAAGCAGTGGCTATCCAGTACAGTGTTTTACAAACTCGAGTTGCTCATGTGTTTGGTTGAGCATTATTAGAGCATTTATTAGAAAATCATGACTCTGATCGTGACATATGCACAAGCCTTTAGTGCTCCCATGTATTTACACTTCCTATATACAAAGTGTGTGAAATGGATGTGAAGTTTAAGAGCTGCCTTAAGGCATATTTGGTTTGGACTTGGCTTACTTGGAATAATGACTGGTTATGGTGTAGCTTATGGTTTAATAGAGTTTTTATTAAGTGTTGTATGACTTCAGGGTGTGTATCTATAGGGATTTTGAAAGGTTTTTTTTTAACTTGATCAGCTTAATTTGTTGGGGATTTCATAAGGCAGCTTTGTATGATTTGACTCACTGCCAAGAGATGTTGTCACTTTCAGCTCACATTTTGAAGGCACAGATTTTTCAACGTTGACTTTTAGCAACAGAGCATGAAACAAATTAGAGGTGTTGCCATGAGGGAGAAGCCCGACTTACGCGACTATGACATGACAACGCGACAAAGAAGCCAACGGCCGCGTAAGCCACCCAGGCATGGCGCAAAATGATTACACACGACATAGTTTGACACTTGGCATGTCGGTCACTCCTGGGTTTCTTGCACCTTTAACCTGCTACGTGCGAAAATCATCGTCTGCTCGTGAGCAGACGACGAATAGATTTGATCAAAATGTATTTTAAAAATTATGCAAAAAAATCAAAAATTGTGTCTTATTATGACAATATTAAGCATAATAAGAAAATATTTTCAACTGAGTATGAATATGTCTATTTACTGATATAGCGGCTCTTGCATTGCGCATGAAAAAATTTTTAGAGAAAATTGAGTCATGTTTTGAGAGACTGCAGGTAAAAAGCACAAATGATATTGGTTTGATGAGAGTGTGAAAAAGAAAATTTAGACGATACAAACTGCAGCAGAAAAAATGTGATGATATAGTACAGCTGCCAAATTTGACATAGTTTTTTAAAACCATCAGAATCTCATCAACCTGGACCAGTATAGTGTCTATGAGTTATATCATTTCATGACGACATTAGGTGCGAAATTATGATGACACTTCACTGTATATAATATAATATTACATTATTATTTATAATATAATATTACTTTATTTTTCAAGCTGTTTAATTTACTTTATTTTTCAAGTTGTTTAATTTTATAAATTTTAATTTTTCGATTTTACCATTCAGGTAACACCATTTAAAATTTACATCCCTGATTGGTTATGCATTCTAATTTTTGGAAAACACATTTTCTAGACTTTTTCATAACCAGTTATCTAAAATACCAAAAAATATTAACATTTTGAGCTATCTCTTAGCTTATATTCATAATTTTGAGTGTGTAGTCTTGTGCTAAGTCTTAGAAGTTTGTGACTATAATTGTAAGAAAACATGCAAAAGTGCATTATTTTCCCTCAAATTGCACAAATATTAAAATTTGACTTTTATTGCCAGTAAGAACTAACTAAAAGATTTAGCGATGTTTCATTTGGCAAAACAGGATAATATTTTTTTATATTCCAAAAAATTAGTGTATTTTTCTGGAATAGGGATTAGAGGGGCACTGGGTTTTAGCTGTTATCTGGATAAAGTGTGTTTAAAAGGCTCTACATAGTGAGGCTAGTAAAATTCATCTGTTTGATATCATCAAAATAATGACAAAAAGGATGAGAATCAATACATGGTTATTCCTTCATGTAATTTAAAACAAAATTAGGGTTAGGGTTAAGGTTAGGGTTAGTTTAAGGTTTGGATTAGGGTTAGGATTAGGGTTAGGATTATGGTTATGATTAGGGTTAGGGTTAGTATTAGGGTTAGGGTTAGGATTAGCTTACACGAAATAATTACATGAAGGATGTTGAAATTAGTTGAAAGTTGAAAACTTAAAAGCGTGTGTGACAATGTGACTACCACTTTGGTAATTCTGTATTGTCTTTACACATGGGATATGTACCCATACCTATATCACACACTTAAAAGTTTAAGTAGATTCTGAGTAAAAAAAGATAAAATTTGATCAAAAATCATGTCAAATTTGACACTATTTGTGTCATATTTGACTATATAGATACCTAATAAGATCTTAGACGCTAGTGAGATCAAATTAGACTAGACCTTTGTAAGAGTACAGATGTAAACATAACATTATATTCTATTTGCTAAATGTTACTGTAATATGTGGCCAACATGATATAACAAAATTATTTGATTTAATGAATCTTTTTCTTAAAATTTTTATTTCTGAACATTTTTGTGAACAGGCAGTGGGACACAGTTGTTTAATGGCATGTAGAACTATTCACTTTTAAGCAAAGTTGAACACTGGTGGCGCTGTTAATCTTAAATCTTGTTTGCATCTTTACAAGGGATAGACACTTGTATAATGACAAATCAGAATATGAGTAACAAAAGGACATTTTCTAAACATTTTTTATCATAAAATGAAAGGAATAAGTCATATTATTGAGTTAAATTAAATTTAAATTTATAATATATGTAAATAGCACCTACAATTTGCACATGTATTGAATAAAAATTAATTCAAAAAGGCAGAAAAAGGTGAAATATTTGATAAAGAAAGGCAACATTATGTTACAATTATATATTTATAGTAGTATGATAGCTGTTGGTATTGTCCAGGTCTAAAATTCAAAATTATATAATGTTCAGTTTTGTTAGAAAAATTAATGAATGATCACGTCAAACAACCGTGGGGAAAACATACAAGCACTTTTTTACTTGTTGGCTTGTTGAATAATGGACCTCACTATTGGAAGTGTATGGCGGAAAAGAACAACATCAAAATCAATGCAAGTAGTCATATGTAAGAAGATTGAATGACATCTCATTTTATTCTGGCATATTTTACCACGTAATGTCTCCCCGCCACGCTGCTCAACATAACCCTGTACATGATGGGATATTCATGGGCAGTCATGGGACATGTGTGTGTGCCTTAATCAGCATGGCAGTGGCGCAGTGTTATATAGGCAACATTATAAAACATTCAGTAACTTTTTAGAGCAAAAGTTGTTGTGCTAGAGCCCATGGAGAAAGCACAAAAGTTTTAGAGAAATGTGTTGTTTTTTTTACCAAAGTTTATTTCTTAATATTGTAATATCTATTTATTCCCTCAAGTCAGCAAAGGAAAGGAAACTAATCAACCTTGAACAGGATTTGAACCTGGAACCTTTGGGCCAGTGCTCTTACCAACTATCAGGATGTCAGTGGCATCAAAATGCAAATAAAAGGCTCAAGATCATAGAACCTTAGAGATAGCGGACCTTAGAGATAGCGGGATGTCACCCTAACATCGGGGGCAAGAGGGGAACTTCTCACAGGGGGCAGCTGCCCTTTGCCCCCTGGCTGCGCCACTGATGAGAAATAATGCTTTAATAATTCTAATCGTCAATTAGAAAATAAGTTACTTGACACAAATGTTTTTCTATACAATATTTATTAAGATTTAAAAGTGCTTACAATTTGTGCTTCATCCCTTCAAGAATTTAGTGCTAACTTAAATATCAGGATTGGGGTTTTATTTCCTAATTCACATTGCACCTACTTCTCTAGGATCTATTAACCTGTTAAACAGAAACATAATGATACAGTTTATCAGGCTTGTAGCCAGGATTTATTTTGGAGGGTTGCAGGAGGCTAAAAAGTGGTCTTTAAGTGAATTTTTCCTTCAAAAAATGACTTATTTCAATGTTTTTTCTCCAAAAAAACCATACATTTTGTAATTTTTCAATGCCTTTTACTGAAAAAAAAAAAAATTGACATATTTTGGGGGCAGGGCATGTTGCACCCCTGGCTACGGCTTAGTTTATCAACCAGAAGAACGGACAGATCGTTGACCTTTATGCGTCCCTCAATCATCAGGCTCTATGGAAAATATAAAAGGTAAAAATGGGGGATTTCAGGCCTTTTTTATTTATTCTCCTTTCCTACATTAACAAGTACATAGAACAAGCATAACAGTTACCATAGCCATACAAATATGCAGACCATACTTAGGATAAAATTATGATTCCATGACTGCCCATGTATGTAAGAAAAATACCACGCATTTGATTTGCCAAAAATCTAGAATTACCATTACATAAACTATGTTCATGTTCACGCTCAACGGTCTTTCATGTTTGTATTACCGTAATCCTACCTTCGTTCCTCATATTGTTATCATGCCACATCTGTGACTATGCATGCTAGCCTACTCATTCTTGCATCGCATAACAGTAGCCTATGCAAACCCCTATCGCCTTGCGTGTCATACGTGGTATTAAGGGCAGAACAGATCAATATCAGTTCACCGTCAGATTTTACAGTCGGCTGGAGAAACTGACCACCGATACGGAAAAGAAACGACAAGATTTGTTAACGACGATGACCGATCGATAGCTTTGATTGACACCTTGACTCTTCCGACTCAAGAGGATATTATAGCAGACAAGTCTATATATATATATATATATATATATATTATATTCAATCAGTGTCTTACAAGGATTTTTTTTTTTCATTTCGATAAAAACCACAAAGTGAAATTTTGATTTGGATGACAGGGTTTGACAAACTTAATCCTGTTAATTGCATGTGGTATCATGTTTAATCAGAAGATATTATTTATTAGTAATTCATTTCATAGAAGTCTGGGTTTAGGATTAGTTTTTAATTACATAGATGGGCAATTTCTATGCGTGTCTAATAATTGGACAAGCTTGATTTGTATATTTGTAATCAATTTAAGATATTGAGTGGCACATATATTTATCATATTTTGGTGTGAAATTGTTATTTGAATTCAAGAAGTTCAGAAGGAAATAACAAAAGGGAGAAAAGCCTGTTTAATGAGCCTGACAAACTCAGATTTTGCATTGAAGAATTTTTAAAGCTTTATGCAAGTAAAAATAGCCATAATCTAGCCTAACTAGGTCAATTTTGACTGAATTTGTTTGAAAAAAAAAATCAGAAAATTTTCAATATATGTTTACAAAAATTATTCACATTTTTTTTAGATTTTTTGAACTTTGTGTGATTTTTTAAGGGTCATTTAGCTTCTACCAGAAAAAAAAAATAAGTAAAATAACGAGGCGGAGCCGAGTTGTTTTACGCTAAATATAATGATGTCGTCCGTGTTATAAAAACAATACCTTTATTCTCATTCTTAAAGACTTCAATTCAAAATAATAAAAATATCATAAGTATTACATATTTTAATCAAATTAAATTCTACATTTTACAAGGAATTACCTAGGGCTTAAAATCGATCAGTCCTGTTGTTGCAGTGCGCCTCCCATTGGTTCAAAAAGCGATACACCCGTATCGCGTCGATGCACACACGCTGACCCGTGTGATATCGTGTCATATCACAAGGGTAAGAACCAATAAGATTGCAGGAACATTCTCAAGTGTTTAAGAATTACCTATACACCAATCCGAGAAGCGTTTACTGTATTTGGCCCTCTATTGACGGAACCACAATTGTACCAGTGCGGGAGATTTAATTTGTTCAATCAATTCATGGTCGTGTATTGAAAATTACTGTTGTGTACAATTCTGTATAGCACACTAACAAGTAATTGATTGAACCCCCGACCTTGGGACACCGCAGTTTTACGTCGGGGACACCGCAGGAATGGCCTAGTCGGATTGGTGTATATCTGCCCCAACTGGTGTGAGTATTTCAAATGGAAGTTACCTGACTGTCTATTCTACTTGAAATGCATACTCCCACTGTGGAAGACTTTAGCTAAATCTTCCACAGGGGTAGTGTGGATTTTAAATGGAAATTGTGTTATATGTTGCATTGTATACACTAGGATCCACAACATGCTCATCTATCAAGGTACAGTTCTTTAACCCCAATACATTTGTACATTCATTGAATGACCTTTGAAAATTTGAGTACAAAAACTCATACTCTGCAACTTGAGGTCAAATTGTGCACTATGATTGTTTAATTGAGGTTGTTGAACTATGCCACTGGAATGAGGCCATTGTGGTCCATAGTGATACTACTTGCAACCTACTTGCCTTTAACCAATTCATCCAGTGGCAGGTACTACAAAGTAGTGAAAAAATGATAAAAGTCAAGTATTGGAACTTACATTTTTTTGACAGGAGGTTTTGTGGACAGAGGATGACTGCAACATTATTTTGTTATCAAAGATTTGTTCAGGAAGGAGAAAAAGATAAACATAATGAGGAATTTTTTTAAATTATGGAAGTATGAATGGCTGCAAAATAGTGCAAATGGACAAGTATGGCTCCTACCATCCCACTGGTCTTTCTTAAAAGATTAAAGACTCTGTCAATGGTCACCACAAAAGTGTAACAATATCAAAACAAAAAATTGTTGGGATAGCGTCAAAGTGAAGAATATGTCCCTAAAATTGTCATTATATATTGTGTTCGTATGAAAAAATTGTCAGAAAAAGGAAGAAAAACAGCATTGACAAATATGAAGCTCCATTACATCACATGTATTGGGCTATTCCATCTAAAATCCACACTACCCCTGTGGAAGATTTTGCTAAATTCTTCCACAGAGGGAGTATGATTTTCAAGTAGAATAGACAGTTGGGTAACTTCCATTTGAAATACTCACTCCAGTTGTGGATGATAGGTAAAGCTATAATACAGGGTTTCAAAATGATTAACCCAGACCAATTACATTTGAAAAACATACTCCCCTTGTGGAAGACATTTCCAAAATCTTCCACAGGGGTAGTGTGGATTTCAACTGGAATAGCCCAATGATGTCCATTTGGATAGACACTACCAACATTGACTACAATGTAACTTTATCTTTCCATCACTTAACAATAAACAATAGGAAACAAAGGATTTATTGACTGTTTTATTGATTTTTCACTACTTAAATGTCAAGTACTATAGACATGATATACATCATTTTAAAGCTAATTTTAAGCAGAATATTTTGGTTGAATATCTCAAAAATGATGATTGGCGACTTCAGGGCTCAGTTGTGCTGGATGGTCACATATGTTAGCGGACTTAAAGGAAGGTGACCTGATATATTTGGAAAATCAAATTCTTTAAAACTTTTGTATAACATAAACTGTTGTCCCTTTCAAGCATTCATGCAAAAAGATCATGTAAATGTTCATTGTAAATGTGACTAATTCTTCATGGAATTACTGACATTTAATACAGCGTAAAACTCGTAGTCTACAGTGTTTTTATTAATGATAATCATCATGATCATGTAATAAATAGATATCAAATGAAAGATCCTGTTTTCCTCAATAACATACTGAAATTAGGAGTTCCAAGTTGGTGTATTTCAGAAGATATCATCAAAAAACTGCTGAATTAGTCAAAATATGGTATACCACATTTGAGACTAATTCAACAGTTTTTTGATGATTTCTTCGCAAATATACAGATTTGGAATGTCTAATTTCAATATGTTAATGAGAAAAATATGAGCTTTCGCCTGATACCATAATCTTTATTTTGATAGGGTAAAGTTGGGGATGAGGCTGTCAATCAGGTCACATACCTTTAAAATTCTGATTTTTTTTAAAATGATTATTCTAGATTTCATGATTTAGGAAATTACTGATAGTGTCTTTTGAGCTTTAAGTTTGAAATCACATTTTTGCTACTCTGGTCTTGACTGAAATAAAAGCAAATACTAAAAGTTATAACATGAAATACGAGTAAAATACACACAAAAGTATAAATATGTACCCATATACACATTAAACATGTCCTTTCTCTATGAAAGCAAACCGGTGTACAGTTGGGATAAAATCCGTCAAAATGTGCGCAAGATGGTATGCATGATAGACAGCAATGATAACACAGCTCGCATTCTGCCGGGGCAGAGCCGCTAATTGTATTTGTTCATATGCGACCTGCGCTCACAGGCTAAAGGCACAGGTTGTTGTTGACGGATATCATATAATATACGGTGTTATGTGGCTATATATTATAAAAAATCTCAAAATTCAAACATTTATTCGTAGATTTGGAGGTTGTATTCAAGAACATACGGATCAATGATTGTGCATGTTGGTAGTAATTCAAATGAGTTCTAAGATGGTGTTGGAAATGTGAAATTCTATTTTATTTTGATATTTTGGATACTTTGCTTGAGTTTGCAGCTGATTGCTGCATACATGTTAGGAGGGAAGGAGATATATATATATAGATATGTATAGCTGATGGGGAAAATAAAAAATACCAACTTATTGAACCAATACTAGGCATGTTTGTACTCTTAGACATTATCCAGGTAGATTTTATCAGTGTTATATGATCAATACTATGTTTTTATATAGCAGATGACTGAGTAATGATATTTGGATAATATTCTACTAAGTAAAGTGACAGGCATGTTTTGATGAAAAATGTCAAAAAAACTGAGGAAAATGGGTCGGTTAAATCATTCTAAGAGTAAGAAAATTATGTCACCACTCACCGGCATGAACAGTGCAATCACAAATTTTATTTTTCATAATAAGGTGTACGGTATGTCCATAGAAAATGAAGATTCATTGTGTGGTAAAGAAGTGTGGTGGGGTGTCTAATTTCTAGATCAATGGAATTATATTAAAAATTTGAATGTCATGATTTTTTTTTTCTTCCCTTCTCACTTCGATGTTCATTTTGCTTTTTATGATGAATACCTCTTGTGCTATTCTGTATTTTAATTTGCAAATTGTTTATCCTCTATTTTTTTATTGGTGATGTATCAGACGACACATTTTAACATTTGATCTCAGGAAGTGGATTATGTCCATAATGATAAAAAGAGGTGAAAAACTCACTCTCCAAAAGAGTGAGAAGAGTGATAATCACCCTAAAAGAGTGAAAACCACTCCTATAAGGTACATTACTCTTTTTCAAGTATAATGTCCCTTGTAGCATACCTTTAAAAAGTAGTGTCCAGTTTTTTAGGAGTGGTTTTCACTCTTTTATGAGTGGTATACAGTCTTTTAGGGGTGAATTTCACTCTTTTAGGGATGGTTTTCAGTGTTTTAGGGTGATTTTCATTCTTTTAGAGTGATTTGCGCTCTTCCCACTATTTTTGAGAGTGAGTTTTTCACTCTTTTACATTAAGAAAGATAGTCCACAAGAATATCCTCTTCCTAAGACCAGATGTCAAAATGTATCCTCAACAATATAAAAAGATACAAAGGTAAGCTGTTTTGTATAAAACACTTTCTAATGCAAATCAATTTTTGTGTGAATATTTTGCTTAAAGGAAGGGCAGATTTCAATGTTTTACCTAAAAAGTTGACCTTTTGTGAAATGTTTCTTCCAAATAAGGCAAATCTTCCATTTTTTTTACATAAAAATGCTGACCCTTTTAGGATTGGCATGGGGTGCATCACGCCCCTCTGACTATATAAGGCTCTGATTGTGATGCACCTTTGTTTCGAGGCAATTTTACTCAAAACCTAGAATCAAATTGTTTCTCTGATAGGCCTCCATGTTGTAAGATATAAAATACATTTTGAGAAAAGTGAGACCTTTTTGAAAAAATAAAATCAGACTAGTCACCTTTTACCTTTTGTCTCGGAATGTCTCTAGTGGGCACTATTCAGCCAGCTCTAACCAACACTTATTGATCAATTGCATAAATCGGCATTTTTAAATCAAATCATTTTACCAAAGCAAGGACATACACATCAATTCTCACGCGATGCTCGAAATTCATCCATTTTAAAATACCACATATTTTAGCAAAATGTCCCTTTGTATTCACTATCATTCCTCATACATAATATTATTAATATTAGAATTAGAAAAAATCAATATTTGGAATAATCAAGATGGTGATCAAGAGATTTTCAATCTTAAATCTGTGGTATTAATTCCTTAGAATAAATTAACCCCATGAGAACTACCTGCCGATTGGCCAAAATGAATATTGCGTCCAATTTTGAACCAATCAAGGAGGGTATTAATAAGATAATCTGCAAATGCAAGTTTGACCATAAACAGTTTAAAGCCTAGTCATAATTGGCAATTGAAATGAGCATTTCAAGTTATCAACCAATCAGAAATGCTGTTAGATGACCAATAGTGTTCAGGGAGTTAAAAGATTGATCAATAAGCTTATCCTGTGTTCTTTTTTAAATGACCTTGCTTGAAAAAAACCAAGAATAGATGTTAGACATTACGCAAACAATTGCATTCCCTTGTCTCTGCTAAAAATATCAAAATCATTTACACTCTAAATATAAATTACTCAATGTTGAGAGAGCGCACCACCATTAAATGTGTTATTGAAATACGCAGGGAAAGATGCACTTTTGAATCACGTTTTGGCAATTGAAAAACATATTTTAACCTATAAAGCTTGATATCAAATTAAAGCTGATCATGTGTAGAATATTATTCTTTTAACAGTATATATTGCTAACCACCAACTTTTTTTTGCTATTTTGCCACAAAGAAAAAAGCTGCTAATTTAAGCCTAAAAAATCACTCAATTTTTGAAACCGGACGTTTTTTGAAATTCACGCCAAAACTTTGTCTCTGGAATAAAAAATTGGGACTTTTTCTCAGATTTCTTCATAGACACTTGTTGGAAACAAATCTGCTGAAAATGTGCACCGTTTGACTCACATTTAGAAAATAAAGCCACAACAAGTTCAAAGAAGCGGTGGAATATTTTAACTGCATTTTCATTTTGTACATAAAACATGGAGTGATTTGGGGGTGCCCCCTCTTGAGTAAAAAGGGAACAGATGATTGATGAATGAATAGACCTTTACACGTCCGCGTAAATACACATAAACGCTCCTCCTCAACTGCATGCATTGACGCAACGCACAACTGGCGTAAGTGCGCGCCCAAGAACTGCGTAAAACTGGGTCATCACTTCGGAAAACTTTGATATGAAAAGGTCTATAGAACCTAAATTTTTAAAAACCCTCTAATACCCCTCCATGGAATTCCAGACTTTTTTGCTAGTCAATTGAAAAATTCCAACTTTTTATTTGGGTATTTTTAGAAACCCTCTATAGAGGGAGATTGAATTCCAGATTTTTTTTGGTAAGTCAATTGAAAATTCCAACTTTTTTTTGACAATTTAAAAAAACCCTCTGTACCCCTCCATGGATTTCCAGATTTTACATGCACTAAACAGGGCCGGAAATCCAGGTTTCTTCCTCAAGTATGCTTTGGAATTTTGCCCTCTATAGGGGGGGTGCATGTTTTATCTGGAATAGCCCAATGTTGATTAAATTGTACAAATTTTTAATCAATTTTGAGTTCCATTTGACTCATTTTGTTGCTCTGTTCCTTTTTACTCAACATAAAGTAATTTTACTATTTTTTATTTAGAGTGTAGTTTTAGCTAAGTTCATTCCATCTAATTAGTGCCTCTGGTGCTTAAATCAATCAGTTTCAGGGGACACTTATTAAACAATGAAAATAAGGTATAAATTTTGAATTTACATAAACATTAAAAAATGTATCTGAAGTCAAATCATCATAATCCTAAGCCAAAGGTTAGATTGTAAATTTATTTAGATATTTGATGGAATTTAGTAATACAGATGCATTTAAAATTGCAATTTTTTGCAGTAAAATCATTTTAGTAGCTTGTTAGCAGGAAAGTTTATGGTTTTGCTGCCCCTTTAAAAATTTGACTGGTATGCAGTGGGTGCTGATTACACCAAATATGGTACTTATGCGGGGAAGGCTACTCACGTAAAAAAAGGTATACAGGGATGCACTGCTCTAATGGGCTTACTTTTTTGGCGAGAAAGAAGCCAAAAACATGGGTCCTGATTTCAGGAAAATTTGTCAAAAACTGTCAAATCAGACGTTTTTAGGTAGAAAATCAATCATGGGTCCCGATTTGAGGAAAAAAATCCCTAAACGTGGGTACAGATTTGAGAAAAATTGGTCAAAAACTGTCAAATAAGCCTTTTTTAGGTAAAAATAATCCATAAATATGGGTAGGGGTTTCAGAGCTCCAGCGGCACACCCCTGTTAAAATGTAATTTGAGAACCCCTGAACATAACTCCCTGTGCCATATATTGATTGGCTCACAATATTTAGAAGTGAGTATGCCACTAGATTTTTAAAATGAGGGGCAGAAAGATGGGTTTTGGTGGTAAATTCATTATTGGGACAAGTCGGTGTAAAAATGGGTTATTCCAGTTGAACTTGAAACCCATACACCACCTATTGAAGACACAACCTTAATTTTCCACACAGGCAGTGTGAATTTCAAATGGGGTTACCTGAATGGGTGACTTCATTTGAGCTTAACACCCCCTGTGTGTGAAATTAAGGTCATGTCTTCCATAGAGGGTGTATGGATTTCATCTGGAATAAAATGGAGATGGCAAAGAGTAAAGCAGCCTATCCTTGAAATGACTAAAGATGGGACAACAAATCAACAAATAGGGACGGAATTGGGTGGGAAGTTGGGGCAAAATGGCCCCTACAGGAAATTTTCGGGGATAAAATGGGGACGGCAAAGAGTAAAGTGTCCCTAAAATGACTAAAAATTGACAAATGGGACGAAAATTTGGCTTTGCCCCCTCACACTAAAATCCTGGTTACGCTACTGACACTGCATGTATAAAACTGCCAGTTCATTTGTAAGGGTCAAGGGGTGATTGAGACTCAGGTTTGTCAGCTCGTTTCTTTCCCTATGTCAAAGTATGTGCGGTACGAATTACACAGGCAAAACATGTTGTGAATTTTGTGTCAATTGTATGAAAATTCAATATGGGTTTAAGTAATTGGTCAGGGTTATTCATTTTGAAAGCCATACTCCCCATGTATTATGGCCATACTTATATCTTCCACAAGTGAGGTGAGTATTTCAACCCAATTGTGTATTCTATTCAAAATTCATACTCCCTCTGTGGAAGATATTTCCCAAATCTTCCGACAGGGATAGTGTGGATTTTAAATGGAATAGCATGATGACTTCCTACCAGCCAAGTGGCAAGCAAACTTTTTCTTGGGTCATTATGACTTGTTGTGTGATTCGCTGGAGGCTCATGAATAAAACAAGAGGTTAAACGTATGACCCACATTTCTCTCATCCCTATACACCCCAAGAATGATGCGTTGCTAACGGCAACAGCTTATCCGATTCTTGTATCCATTTTGTTTTAAATCTACACTACAAGCTTCCCCTTACCATGTGATATATTCCCGGTATTTTTCCCTCTGTTTTACTCGTTTTGTTATATTTTCTTGAATCATTTACTATTTTCTCCTTTTCAAGTCAAACGAACCACAAGTGACGTAAGGCCAAGCTAACGGCATTGACAATTAGCGATGCATGCGGTCACAGGGGACCCTGGCAAATCACGATCGAGACAGTCGTGCAAAGCTTTTTCGATGGAGAGAATAATGAGAGACAAAAGCTAGAAGTAGAAACAAAAACTGTTGCAGGGCAAAATCTTTCATTCCATTTTCAATATCTTATTTGGATTATTCCAAGGCCCAATTTTTTTTTTCAACTTCTAATTACTTTTCGTGATTCGGATGGGAAATTAGTTTCTACACTCACTAAAACTCAATCAACGTGGTGGTGCAATCTCTCCTGTTTGCCATTTTGACATCCCAAGGGATCTCGCTGGCTAGCTAGTGCCACGTTGCCTGGGACCAAAATCGGCATAGCGACAGATTACAACGCTAGCTAGGCTCATCAATAACCAACACCTGAAAAATTGCTCGCTCTGCTATTGTTCCAAACTGGGGAAAAAGACGACGGAGAGACAGTGAACACAATAAAAAATGATGCTAGCTTCTTAATGGCAAATCTCAGCATGCTCTACGCTCATTAAATCCCTCCCACTTTGCCATGAGGGAAAGGTCGCGGGAGGACAACACAATTTGCGAGCCCGCTAGCGCGGCAAAGCCCGGCATTATACTCAGCCAATGTCCCTTGACAAGAACCCCTATCAGATTTCAACTAAGATTATTCTCTATATTTCATGATTCTAAGTCTTACCATTTCACAGCCCAAAACTCTTAATCTCGTTCTATGCGTCTTTTTTCCAAGAGCGGACGGAGTCTATCGTAATACCCCGTCGGGAGTTTGTCTTTTGTTGATCATATGCAATCGGGCAACAGACCCATACCTAGGTTTCTTTTTCCCCTTACACAAATGCCGTCTCCCCCTTCTTTTCATTTTTTGTAATTGCAAGAGACGAAATTTGAAACAGCAGAATATTTGATTAAAATTGCCAGAGTTTTTCTGTCTCATTCTCTACAAGTTGTAGCTAGTTGGTTCTGTAAGAAAAAGAATCAGATATTGGGCTATTCCATTTAAAATCCACACTACCCCTGTAGAAGATTTAGCTAAAGTCTTCCACAGAGGGAGTGTGAGTTTTGAATCGAATAGACAATTGGGTAACTTCCATTTGAAATACTCACTCTAATGCCTTCATATACAATGGTTTGCAATGCTTAATTCATGATCTACTAAAAATACTTTGAATACCAATAACCCAGCAAACACAACACATTTTTAAAATGTTTGAAACAGGTTTTATTTTGGGATTTGGTTTTGGTCAAAACATTTTAATAAAATTAAATGTCAGGTTTTATAAAAGTCATGATAATTTTTTTAAACGTATTGTATGAAAATACACTACAACAACATTTATAAAAATGTTGTCAAACTGTTATTGCAATATGGCAAACATTTTGCACAATATTTTGCCAACATATAAATATTAAACATTTGCAGTAAGTTTTCAAAAAATGATTTTGAATGTTATGAAAACATTTTATACCCTTTATATACCCTTTACATAACCTAACATTTAAACATTTTCTGGAATTCTTTTCTAACCTTTTGCAAATAATGTTGAAAACGATTTGTGTTTGCTTCGGAAGCTACCTCAAAATTTTAGAATAAGGGTACAGGGATAGAGTAATTACTGGGCAGTGACATACCAATGAGGGGAGGGGGTTGCTTGGGGTCCCCTGGTCAAAACATGAGGAAGATTTTAACCAAAACTTTTTTGAGCAAAATGGTTATCATGTTTGCTATACCTACCCTGTTATGCAGGAGCATAAGTAGTTGGGGAGGGGGAGAGGTGTTAAGCACAATTTCAGTATACTGAGTGGCTGTTGAGACAAAAAATATATAATCTAGCATATTGGGTTATTCCATTTAAAATTCACACTACCCCTGTGGAAGATTTTGGAAATATCTTCCACAGGGAATATCATTCAAATGGAATGAACACATTAGCAGCTCCATTTGAAACTCACCCTCCCTCTGTGAAGAATCAGATTTAATCTTTCTCAGAGGTTGTATGAAATTCAGATTGAGCTGCCTAATGTGTTCATTCCATTTGAAAGTCATACTCCCCCTGTGGAAGATATTTCTAAAATCTTCCACTGGGGGAATGTGGATTTTAAAAGGAATTGCCCATTGTTATGATTTTTGCAGAATGCCAAGTCATTTTACTATAAATTGTCCCTATAATCTAACACATGATGTCCTTAACCCACTGAGCACTAACTGCCGATCTAACATTGCCTCTGATTGGTCAGTTACATGATATCTTCACTTTAATCACCAATCAGAATGGAGCTTTGCAAATAATTCACCCCAATTTTTTTGTGTGGTGAAATTATTCTAACAATGTTGCTGATTGGTCCAATTGATAATGAAAACTTCTTTTTGGCCAATTGGCAGATGGGGTTAAGGTGATTCACTGAGCGTGTATAGTGTGTTTAGTGATCACTGCAAAATTGGCTTTCACTGTTAAAAATCAGTAACGTCACCCTCTGTTGAGGTACCGGTAGTAGATCAATGCAGATGGTTTATAATTGGATTTGATTTGGCAGTATGCGTGATTGCAGCATAGGTCAACGGGTCTATAGTTTAAGGGTGTCTTTTTGTTCTGATAAATCCCAGGGTGCTGGGGGGGGGGGCCATGAGCCCACACCATCATATTCCAGGGTGCTCTTGTATGAGGGGGGCATGAGCCCACACCATCAAATCCCAGGGTGCTCATGCGGGGGCAGGAGGTGGTATGAGCCCACACTTAGATATTTGGGCAAAAAATATGACATGGGAATGCACTATTTTTGTGGTGTTTTCAATAATAATTGAATAATTTCAAGGTTTGATATTAAATTTGGGTCCATGTTTGCATATTGTTTTTTGGGGGGTCTACAGTTGACATGTCTTACCACCTCTCCAGTATGTGAGGGTGGGGTGTGGGAGTCTGTATGTATGCCCTTTTTTCTGTCTTCTCACTTTTTCCTGTCTTCTTTTCTCTCAAATTATCTTTATCTGTGTCTCTTTTTCCTATCTCCCCTCTTCACCCTTCCTCTCAACCCCCACCCCTCTCATACCCCCTCGCTCTCCCCTCCTGCCATATTTACCCTCCTGTCTGTCATTTTGTTTGTCTGCTAAACAAGCAACAAGCAGGCAGCAAATCCAAATTGCCATAGATGCATTCTTTCACTAGCCTAATTCACACTTTTACTAATGACTTTCTAATTTTTTTCCCCAACATAGACAAGGAGAGAGAGAATAAAACGAAATCACCATAAGTCAATATTGTTCTAGGAGTGTTTTAGGGCAAAATACATCGCCTTCTTCATGCATAATTCAATCATCCTATACACGTTTGTTTTTTACCTGGACCCGACAAGATAGTCAAGACGAAGAAGAAGCGGAGAAGTTGAATCGTTTCAGGAAAAAAGCGTCATATCGATTTCAAAGGTTAAGCTGCGTAAAAGTGGGAAAGAGGAATTGTTGATTTGCATCGCCACCCATTAGCAGGTGATTGGATGAGTTGCCATGGTGTTATGTTCCAATATTTTCACATTTTTGGTGAGAGGTTATGGTATTTGGTTTTATGGTCAAGAGGTTGATCTAAATAATAATTTTGGACTGAGGATTGTTTTCGGTACTGTCTGACATATAAAACCAACAATGTGGAGTGTTGATATGCATGAGAAATATTGCAGTCCGGTATATAAAGATAATGTATAGTACAACCATGAAGGATGTATCTTACATATCGTAAAATTATTGAAGAACATTTGTGATGCAGGATATCACAAAAAGGGGGGACTTTGCAGGTGAAGTCAATTTTGAGTTCAGTATTTCTGCTTTGCAAGCATTTTGCAAGCTTTAAAATGGCATCTCATTTGTTCAGTGGCATCCAAAATTCTTATTATTTTCCTTATTGTTTTCTGTCTGTTTTAATCTATATCTTTAAAAGCATATATCTGCGATACCTTAAAACTTTATTGAAATAAGCCACATGCGTGTCTTACCCAGGATTATTGTCAGGGGTTATGGGGTTAGGGTTAAAGGGTTGGGGTTAGTAACCCCTGACCCTAATTAGCATAATCGTGATGGTCTGTCTTAAATTAGACATTTACCGGATTATTGTGAAAAGTGCATGTGGCAGCTATACAATTTCCTTGCGTTAGTTAGTAACTTTAAATAGAATTTTCTCAACCACAGATCCTGGAAACAAAAATGTTCAGGATCTGTGTTTCAAACTTTCAACATACCGTTGTTGAGCAGGAACAACCTCCTATGTGTCATTGGCCCCTGAACACATTTAAAGCAAAACCTCCTGTTGGTAGTTTTGTTTTAAACATGTACAGGGGCCAAAAGCACATAGGAGGTTTTTCCCGCCCAGCAACGATACTTTCTTTAGTCAATGATAAGTAATACCTGCTATATCTAGGCGAAATGTCAACCGTGCTAGCATGGTCAACCATGGTCAACCATGGTCAAAACATGGTTGACCATGGTTAACTATGGTCAGCGATGATCAGCCATGGTGGCTTGACCATGGTCAACCATGGTTGCCATGGTCACCATGGTATACCATGGTCGACCATGCTTTAGCATGGCCGAGCATGGTCAGCCATGGTCTTCACCTCACTTGACCATGGTTGACCATGGTCACTTTTAAGTATACCATGGTCAACCATGCTTTATCATGGGTGAGCATGGTCAGCCATGTTCATCACCTCACTTGACCATGGTTGACCATGGTCACTTCAAGTATACCATGGTCAATCATGCTTTAGCATGGGTGAGCATGGTCAGCCATGGTCATCACCTCACCTGACCATGGTCACTTCAAGTATACCATGGTCAACCATGCTTTAGCATGTGTGAGCATGGTCAGCCATGGTCATCACCTCACCTGACCATGGTTGACCATGGTTACTTCAAGTATACCATGGTCAACCATGCTTTAACATGGCTGAGCATGGTCAGCCATGGTCATCACCTCACCTGACCATGGTTGACCATGGTCACTTTTAAGTATACCATGGTCGACCATGCTTTAGCATGGCTGAGCATTGTCAGCCATGGTCATCACCTCACCTGACCATGGTTGACTCTGGGTAGTGAATGAGAAAAAGTGCCCTCTGTTGTTATTAATCGTATTTAATGCGTATTTACAACGTTGTGAATAAATATTTGACACCATAGAATATAAAAACTAGTAATTTGATAAGTTAAAATAAGATTTTTAACGGAATAAATCTAAATAATATGATTATGCAGTTTATTCCGTTAAATATTTACCCCATAATTTACCAGACGATGGTGGACTACATTATTCACAGTGGCAACAGCCAATATCGTAAACAAAACAGACAATATGACGGCAACACTGCCTGGACATTGGACGCCCCGTGCTGAGTTGTGTTTTTAGCTCTATTGGCCCCGTTACAGAAAAAAAATGCACAAAATATATTTCTCGGTGAATGTATAAATTTTCACATAAAAATAAATATTTTTGGATTCAAAATAAAAAAGAAAAAAAAAAAAAAATTATAGCCGGGAGTGAGCGGGACTCGATCTCGGGACCCTATGCACCGCAGGCGAGACCCGTTACCATTAGACCAAGCGAACCGTAATACACAATGGAGGAAATTTTAGGTATATATCATAAACATACCGTGCGTTATTCATACAAAACATTCAAAAAACAGTACTTACAATGAGGTTCACTGGCGAACCTCAACGGATTTAGACTGATAAAATAGTGCTTAATAACATACATTACAGTTTTGGAATAATTTGAGACATTTTTGTGTTTACGTGTAAAACCAATGACAACGTCAAAATTCAGCCAATCTTGGCCGGCCCCCCCTGTAATTTACCTCATTCTTCAGGCCCTGCCCTCTATCGGGTGCTAATTTAAAGTTTAAGCTTGATTGCTATTGTTTCTTTCTATTGTTTCTTCCTTGATTGCTATTGTTTCTTAACCATGGTCAAACATGCAAATCTTTGACCATGGTTGACCATGGTCACTTTAGATAGACCATGGTTGACCATGGTCTCTGGCCGTGGTGCCATTTTTCAAAACATGGTTGACCATGGTTGACCATGGTCAAAAACATGGTTGACCATGGTCAAAAACATGGTTGACCATGGTCAAAAACATGGTTGACCATGGTCAAAAACATGGTTGTTGAACTATGGTTGACAATGGTTCAACCATGGTCAAACATGCTAAGTTTTAACCATGGTTGACCATGGTCACTTTAGATAGACCATGGTCAAAAGGTTAACCATGGTTGACCATGGTCTCTGGCCGTGGTGCCATTTTTCAAAAGCATGGTTGACCATGGTTTGACCATGGTCAAAACCCATGGTTGAACCATGGTTGACCATGGTTAACCATAGTTCAACCATGCCTTTTTCGCATAGGAGATGTTCTCACATTCTTGTGCGAGTTTAGGACATTAGTTTATTGGTCAAGAGGATGACTTCAAAGTTTTTACCGTGATCTAGTTCAATGCGCTGACCAATTTCTGACATATAAGTTAACTTTCATAATCTGAGATTTCAGCGGATAGTATTGCATGTGTATTATCCTCAAATGGAGTATGATGAGGCATGGATTGCAAAGAAATGCTGTTCTCAATACAAAATAGTTTATTATTAAACCTAACAGTACACTGAACACTGCTTTTTGCTATCGGAAGTTAAGGAAGAAACAGAAAAGGATAGAAGTCACTTGGTACCCCCGGGATTCAAACCTTAGACCCCTCGTGTGCCAAGCACAGGATCAGTTGTTTGCAACATTATCATTCATATTTGCATCGCAGAGTCTAGAACAAAAAGATAATAAATCCACCAAAAACAACGCAAAGAAAGCAGCAAGTCTTAAAAAATGAGACCATTTTAGCATGTGTACCGTCAAAATGGTTCGCTTACTGTGACAGAATTACACGTTTGATTTAGACAAACATTTGAGAACAGAGAATACTTCATGAGTTTGAAAAAAAATTGATAGAGAAAAGACATTTTTTCTTTAATTTAAGGGGAAAAACATTTTTATTAATTTTCATGGGGAAAAGACATTTTATCTTAAAGCCATATTATAACATTTTCAAGCAAAATAGATTAGCATTTCTTTGCCATAAAATGTTAGCTTTTACTGTCAGATATATCCCCTTTTATTTTTGAACCGAACAATTACGACAAAGCAAAGAAAATTGGAATTTACTACCAGCGCACATGTCGCCAATACGTACCACTCCTTCGGTCATGTTATGGTACGAACCTTTGTTGTGTATATCACCATCCCGCACGCCGTGTACATACTGTGTGTTATGAACATCGTGTATGCGTTCGATATAATAATTCCATCGTAATAATAATAAAGGCGGTTCCATCGTTTTATTCAAAATCTCGGATTTTGACAAAACTACAGCACCTAGAGTCTTGATTTTTGCAGGGTCCACTGGTTGAATACAGTACAATATAATCGTGTTAAAAAAAGAATTTTAAAAAATCAGTGAGGGCGTCATCCTCAGCAAATGTTATAATATGGCTTTAATTTTCATTGGGAAAAGCTATTTTTCTTAATTTTCATGGGGAAAACATTTTTTTAGCACCCAAGACTTCAATTGGGCTATTCCATTTAAAGTCCAGACTCCCCCATGGAAGATTTAAGAAAAGTTTTCAGAGGGGGGAAAATCATCTTCTGCGATGTCATTATGCTCTCAAAAGATTTATGACTTATCATTATGTTCATGTTAAAAATAACATTCAATTGTTTTAAAAATAACACACAATTGTTTTGGTGAATCAGCAAAAGATGAGAATGGATTTATTACTATTAGGGAAATTTATAGCTATTTCTGTGAATTTAATTGCTTTACTGTATGAAATGAAGTAGATATCTTTTCTATATATTTGGTGATTTGTTCTATGTATAGAGCAATTTACGTCTATCTGTGATATAAGGCAAAATTAAATTGTATGTCTTAAAGCTGCCTCACTCATTCTTTTTGTACTTGGTGCACACCAGTAAATAGCTCCCATTGACTTTCTGTACAAACAGGGTCCAGGAAAATGTAATTTTCTTGACTCCAGAGCGACTCAGTTCTTCAAAACTTACCCTTTCTGCAAGTCGAAGGTCAGATGAAGTCATCTATTGTAGAAATTATATACGGAGTCCAGCATTTTTTTCCAGATAAATGCCGACTAGATCACCCTATAGCCCATACAGCGTACGCCACCTTACGAATAGCTTGGTGTTTCTGAAATGTAACACATTTTGAAAGTTTAGCCAAATTGTAATAAAAAGTCAGATCCTGCTCATTTTTCACAGACAATCTATTTCCCAGACCTAAATGAGGATTAAATATGAATCAGGGCCTAATAGTTGGGTTTTAAGCCTTTTCTAATGGATTTAATTCAGTCGTATTGCACGTTTCCTCGTTTGAAACACTGATTTTTTTCTCCCAGGGTGTAGGAGACTTGTATTTACTGGTGTGCACTCTACTGCGCAATTGGAGAAGTTAGCCACTTCTCACCCTGTGCTAGATTTTGTGACTAATTTTGCATTTCTCTCAAAAACTACACACTTAAAACTACGGGGTCAAAAAATGACCCAAACGGGGTCATTTTTGACCCCAGCATAGTTATCAACTAAACACCATACCACTAACGGGGTCATTTTGACCCCATTGGTAGGGGTCATTGCAATGACTACGTATTTGGGTCAAATAGTAACCCCATTGGGGTCAAAATATTACCACATTTCGGGGTCAAATGAAATGACCCCTTCAAAAGGGTTGCCTTATTGGGTTACTTAATGACCTCATTTCGGGGTCAAATGAAATGACCCATTTGAAAGGGTTGTTTTATAGGGTTACTCAATAACCACATTTAGGGGTTGTTTGGATTTTTTAGTAGGCCTATGGTCATGCTGGTCCCACCAGGACATAAGTGTGTTTCTGCACAGAGAAAGCATTACATAAACAGCAAACTGCAAAATGCATCTGTGTATCACACTCACACACAGTCAGTCATCGCCTATGACAGTTCACGTATTATAAGCTTACATGATATAAGCTTACAACAACTGCAGCCAAGACACCAGCCACGACAGCATGAAATTGGAATGAATCTGCGTGCATAGACAAGGGTCTATGCATCCTTGCAGTCTCACTTTTCAACTAACTTTTCATATTCCATCATGCAGACAAGCACACCGACAATCCGCTGAGCTGCACAATCAGAACAAATATGGCGCTGATGTGACCACGTGAGCCGATGCACACCGTGTGTGCAAATAGTTCAAATGCAAGTCATTATAAAGTTGACAAATTGTGTAACTTCGGTCAAAAAATTAGTTTTATTTATTAATCAACAAACATTAATTGCAGCTCATGTTTAAACTCATTTATGAATTGAGATTTTCAAAGCGGAAGATTGAAACTGATATCAATGCGCCGGCGACGTATCGGCAAAATGACCACTAAGTTTTTGACCACGTTAAATGTGGCTAAAATGACCTCGTGAATGTGGTCAAATTAAAACAGTACAACCCCTTGAAGGGTCAAAACAACCCCAAACGTGGTCAATTCAAAATGACCACGGAAAATATAACCCTGTAGTTTTTAGTGTGTAATAACACACTGATAACAAAAGTTATGTATATTATAGGGGTAAGGAATCCAGTTACTTCACTGAAATTTCAGCGATTCAAGACAAGTGGTTCATTAAATAGTTAAGAAATGAGGTACATTCTAGTGGTACCTCTTTTCTTATCATAAATAACGTACTGCTTGTCTTGAGTCACTGAAATTCCAGCGTAGCAACTGGATTCCTTGCCCCTCTAATATACATAACTTTTGTTACCAGTTATGTTATTAGTTTTTGAGAAAAATGCAAAATAGTCACAAATTTACCAAGGGGTGTAGTACCACCTTAAATTGGTGAAAATGTTCTATTATGTGTATAGGATAAGTTTTGAAAGGTTTGAATAGGCCTATATCTCAAGCTTATTTTGACCAAGTTTGAGTCAAGTGAAAAAATTTAAAGTTAAAACAAATTTCGCATTTGATTTTAAAATCTTTGCACGCTTTGAGACTTGTTTTTTAGGCCTAACATCATCATGGTTATGGTGAAACTGGGGAGATGATAAAGAAGTGGTGTACAGGTTATTTGTTAAAAAGCTGCTTTGTATTAATTTTCCTGTTTGTGCATTGATTGCATTGGGGGACGTCCCCTGGTCAAAATAAGAAATCAATAAAATTTGAAATTTAGTGTGACAATTCCCAATTTGAAGTAAATTCTCTGAGTTTATCCTCCTCCACTATATATTTTGCTCCCCACCCCCACTCCCAGAGCCATTGCCTGATAGTTTGGGGGCTCTTGTTAATTTGGGGGCTTTGACCATGGAACCAATATAGCGGGGGCCTTTCAGGGGGCTCTTCAATAGCATGCTAATACCTTACCACTTTGCACTTATTCATATGCATCATGCAAAGCCGCAAAATATTATAATTCATCTTGATGAATACCCCCCCCCCCCCCACAGGGATAAATCCAGGATTTGAAGTAGGGGGCATAAAGTGTTTCTTTCTCCTTTTCAGTGACGGTGCCAGGAATTTATCTTCGGGGAGGGGGCAAAGTGAATTTCAGGGTGCAAAATCAACAAATTTTGCGCAAAGATGTTGCAAAAAGTGAAAATTTTCGTCATTTTGGGTTTTTACTGGGGGGAACAGGGGAAAGAGTTCTGATTGGGGGGAATTTGCCCCTCCCCATGCCCCCCTGTTGTGCCGCTACTGCTCCTCTTTCTCTTCTGCCTTCATTTCTTTCAATTTCCTCCTCTTTTTGGGCAATTTTAGGGCAGGGCATGGCGTACCACATTTATTCTTTTGTGGATCTGCCCCAGCCCCAAATTCTAATCTCTAGCTCTGGCTGAAAGCTTCTTTTTTTTCCGTTGAAGTGCATGGCTAGCATGCAGAGCATTAAAATGCTCTGCATGCTAGCCACCATGCACTTCAACGGAAAAAGTATTGAAATATTTCCTGAAAATATCAAGAGCTATATCTTAAGAACTACTGAACCAATACTAAGCTTGTTTGTACTCATTTTAATGCATTTTTCATGCTGACTCCAAATATGGTCATGAAAATTTACAATTCTGAAATGTTTTGAATTTTGGATTTTTTTTGGAAACTTGGCGTCTGCAATTGACACCCGCGTGGAGAGAGTTAATATAATTATTTGCTCAAATTGTTTTTAATATAAATTAATGTTAATTCTCCCAATAAAATAATCAATGCAACGATACAATATAAGGTATTCAAGAAAAGGGCATTATTTCAACAGCTTTAAATGATTTCACATAAAAACAAGAAGGAAAAAAAATATGAAGGACTGTTCAACTTTTTAACCTCGTCTGGTTCAACTCAAGTTGTTCCAATATTCTATTTCTATAGAAAACTAAATAAAAAACATAAGAATAACAGAGTAATGTAAACACTTGTTACCTGACCGGCTTCGTATTGATCTGCCTCAATTGTTTTAACAAATAAAGAGAGGGGGAGAAAAAAAGTTTCCATGTTACTTTAGATGACTCATATAATGAGTAGGACCACTATCATCATCATCATCATCGTCATCATTGGCACACATTTGTTGCACGTGCAACCCATTTTCAAAATTGTGGCTGCATGCCATCTCTAAAAATCCCACAGAGAATTGACATTTAATTGATGCGCGGGTCAATATATCAGACGTTTTCTTATCTTTCTGATTAATAATAAGCAAAAAAAAATGGAGAGAAGACGTAGAAAAAATTCAGATGATACAACATAATTTAAATCTCCCTTCTTCATCATCTTTTAGTGCAATATGGCTTAGAATTTAAAACTCTAGAGACGTGGCATTTGCAATAGACGTAGTGAATTGGTTATTAATTCTAAGTATTAGTAGAGTTTCTAACTTGTTTCCCTGATGGATCAAGTTTTTATCTTATATCTTAGTATCTTATTTCTTAATGCTTTATATGCAGTAACAGACATTCCAACTTTAAGCCGCAAGATTTTTTTTTCATAAAATTTTCAGATCTATTTAAGGAACCACTGAACCAATACTAGGCATGTTTTGTACTAAATTGAATGCATTAATCATGTAAATTTCAAATATGTTGAAGAAATATAACAATTTTTAAATTTTTTTAAAAAATTCTGAAAATTTGTAACTTGTTGACACCAGGCAACATCCATCATGTCTATGTGGAAAGCATACACAATAAAAATCCTAGGAGAGCGTAAGCTTTTAATTATATATGGATTAGAATTTTCTCCATAACCAAATTTAAAATTTCCGCAGAGAAACACCCAATGGGACTGCCTGTAGATTGGTTAAAGGACATGTGGTCATTGGGTGTATATATTTCAATGTATTGTTTCATGTATTGATTAATGATCAATTTATTGATTAATGATCAATTTATTGTAATTAATCAAGTTACACATGCAAAATTTACTAATTAGTGAATTAATACATAGTCTGGATTGATTGATCAATCACTAAATCAAGATCAGTGGATCAATTTATCAATCAATAAGAATCAAACATTCAATCAATAAAGTTCAATCAAGCAAACAAACAATAAAGGTCCGTTCATGCTTCACTGCATCTGCATTGCGGTGAGTTATGTTACTCGCATTGCAGTCTCTTAGCAAAATACTGCATTGCAGTATCGCAATAAAGTGAAATTCATTTTAACAGGATTTGCAGTGAGTTGCGTTGAGTTGCGACAGAAAATGATCGACATATCGGTGACACAACGCAGATGCAGTGAAGCATGAACAGACCTTAAGTCAACAAACAATCAGTCAATCAATCAATCAATAAAAATCAAACAATTAATCAATAACAATCAATGAAGGGCAATTTAGCAAACAAACAATAAGTCAACAAACAATCAGTCAACAATCACTCAACCAATCAATCAATCAACTTTCCAATCAAGATGAAGTAATGAATATCTTTCTTTTTTGTCCTTTTCTATGTGTATTAGGTTGTTAACCAAAGACTGGACAGAACGATTGCTGAGATCCTGGAGTTAAAAAAACAGAATGAACATCTTCACCAAGAGAATGCGCAACTCCGGAGCCAAGTGACTGGATTTAGGACGGACGCAGAAAAACTACAGGAATATGAAGAGAAGAATAGGAACCTTGAGTCGGAACTGGAAGAATATCGACAGAAGCTCAAAGAATTGACACTGAAGGTGAGTCATCTTGAAACAGAGCTTGATGGTGAGGACGCCAGAAATTACGAGCGTAATTCAGCACAGGATAAACTCCGGATGCGCATTTCAAATCTTACGCGGGATCTTCAGGGAAAAGAGAAAGAAGTCGCGGAGTTTGATGATGTGTTACGCGAGCTACGGACACAACTTCAGGAGCGTACGGAACATCTTGAATTTGAACTTGTTCAAAAGGATAAACTTATTTTGATTATACAAAGACTTGAAGATGAGTTACGAGCGCGGGATTTAGAACTTCAGAAAAGACGCACACCATCGGTAAAGCGGGATGAAAGTCCTAGTTTTCGTGATTTTGTCCATATGAAAAGAGAAATCAATGTTTTGAAAGATGAGAATGAAACATTGAAACAGAACAGCAAAAAGCCGCTTGCACTACCAAGTTTAAAAGCGCCCTCCGTGATGGCAAAGAGGCAAACGTTTCAAATGTGAACCATCAATCTCTGTCTAACAAATCAGCTTGGTCTAGCAAATGGAAAAAAAAATAGCATAAATACATTTTCTAGACCATGACTTGTGCCATGTTATGGCAAAGGAAGGTTTTTTTTGGAAGGTTTTTTTTATTTCGAACTCTAATGGTGACCCGCAGGTCAAATTGCTAGAATTGAACATTAAACACACCTAAACAGACACAATGCAATTTGCAGGCAGCAGCTAAATCAGCGCCAATATTGCAACATTGAAACAAACAACTATACAAACATCTAATCCAACCCAAACCCAGTAGGCAATGGGGATAAAGTGCCTTGCCCAAGGACACAACACGTTGGCACGAGCGGGGCTCGAACTCACAACCTATGTATTATGAGTCGGGCGCCGTATCCACTCGGCCACACATGCTCCCACAAAAGTATCTAAACTTAAGCATCAGAGTAATATTTTGAAGCAATTTCCATGCACCTGACAATCATGACAATCAAGAAGATATCAAGTGAAAACATTTTGTTTTGCAAGGAGGAATGTGCCAAACTTCCATGTTGTAAATGTTTCAAGGATCAAACCAATGTGTAGAAATATCTTCCACTGAGGGAGTAAGAATTTCATATGGAATTAGCCCATGAACAGACTCTTTTTGAAATTCTCCCTCCCTCTGTGGAAGATTCAGGTTACATCTTTCTCATGGTGTGTATGAAATTCAAATGGAGCTGCCTAACATGTTCATTCCATATCAATTCCATACACCCTCTGAGAAAGATTTGACCTGAATCTTCCACAGTGGGAGGATGAGTTTCAAAAAGAGTCTGTTAATGTGCTAATTCCATTTGGAATTTATACTCCCCCTGTGGAAGATATTTCCAAAATCATCCACAGAGGTAGTGTGGATTTTAAATGGAATGGACCAATATGGCAATGGCCCTGTGAAATTCTGCATTGTGTGACATGGCAGAGCTATGACCAGCTTCTTACATGAAAACTTTGTGGATAAATGTGGATATTTTGTGGTAGGTAGGTGACTGCAGCAAATGACATGTGAATGAAAGACGCAGGAATTTCTTTTTATATGTAGTTTATACATACCCGCTTTATAAGAGATTGTGTGATTGGACAGTAGCCGGTCTTAAACAATGTTAATACCCAGTTTTCTTGTCGTAAACAAGCCACACTAGAACGTATGGATGCTTGTGAGTCTGATATAGGCACATATGTCCATTGTCCAAACATGATGGACATGAGCACATAAACGTTTTCTCTCAATTGGTGATGGATAAACTTTTAAAAAGGAAAAGAAAATGTTAGTTTTTAGTCTAAAATTATTGCATTTTTTAGTTGTGGAGAAAATAACAGCACATAGAATGTTGCTATGTTTGAACGGGGTTCATTCACATATTTTTATGACTAAAACATTGTTTATGCATAAGCAATTGTTTCGTTTAGTCATAAAAATATATGAAAGAAGTCCTAGTTATTCCATGAGTATGTTGCAGCTTTCTGACTATATTTTGAAAGGGACTGCCTTTTGAGGAGAGTGAGAGCAATCGCTCTCTACTGCTCTTCTTAAATCTGATATAGGAGACTAGGAGAGTAATCTTTAGCTCTCATTAGTTGACCATTCTGTCCTTACATTCTATGCTCTAAAACAGCTCTCCTTGAAGGCTCCAAAAGAGCTATTTAATGCTCTCCTCAGCTTCAAATTCCAAAAGACAGGCCCGAGTATTGCACCTAAAGAAATTCTGTTTGGAGAATACAGACTACTCCATTTTATTTGTATAAACACCAATCATGTTTTTCTAATGAATAATGTCAACTTTCCTACATGAGAAACCAGGTATCACTTAATTGTAATTAAAAGGGCTTTGACGAGTTATTCCTTGTTGTGCAAATGAGACAGTTTATGCTCTGTAACTTTTGCACTGAGATTTCAGGGCTTGTTCTATGTTATGCTAAAACCTTTCCCTATTCCACATGCTCCCTAATTCAGGTGAAAGAGCATGAAAAGAGTGTACTGCACAACTATTTGGTGCAGACTAAATATCACTTTAGTGTACTCAAGGAGTGTAATGCTGAAGTGCTAATCTCTGTAGCTTTAAACACTGATATTTCGGGGCTTACTCTTTGTTCTGTTAAAACCTTTCCCTATTTCAAGTGCTCAAGGCTGTTTCTACACAGGGTTCGCAGGTTTTTGCCAGTTTTTGCCGGCAAAAATGGCAAAAACTAAAAAAGTGATTTATAGTTCAGTTTTTTCATCTCAAAACAAATAATGAAGTTACAAAAATAAGTTCCCGAGTGTAACAAGGCCAGATTTTGTAATTATAGGCAATATATTAAGAAATTAAAGGCATGCGTTTTCATTGCTCAAGTGCAGTTAACCGAAATGTGGCATGTATGAAATTCAAAACTTTTTCATTTTAAGGACTTAATGAGACAAAAAATATGTTGAATGATTCGTTAAAAGTTGTGTGTTACTGTTTATGAGCTTTCTGTGTCACTTTTTAATATTTGAGTGACTATATGTGAGTTTTTGCCAGTTTTTGCCATTTTTGCCGGTTTAAAACAGGCAAAAACTGGCAAAAACAGTTTTTGCCAGGTTTTTGCCGGCAAAAACCGAACCCTGTTTCTACACAAGTGACTGGGCACGAATAGAGTCTACCGCACAACTATTTGGTGCAGACTAAATATCACATAAGTGTACTCAGGGAATGTAATGTATGTTTTACTATTCCAGGTCTATCTTCATCTTATCTATATACTGAGCTATGATATGTATGATAGCAATGCGAATTGCCAACTGGTGAACAAAATTGACATGTCATCTTTACCGAAAAACTGATGCACAAAAACAAACAAACAATTGTGTAGCTTGTACTCTGTAGCTTGTACACTGAGATTTCAGGGCTTGCTCTTTGTTATGCTAAAACCTTTCACTATTTCACATACTTTCAGGTGAAAGAGCATGAAAAGAGTCTACCGCACGAATATTTCGTGTGGACTAAATATCATATTAGTATACTCGGGGAATGTAATGTGTATGTTTTACTATACCAGGTCTATCTTCATCTTATCTATACATATATACTGAGCTCTGACATGTATAATTGCAATGCGATCAAGCAAAATGAGTCGGAACTCAGTAATATTGATTTTGAGATAAAGCCAAACAAAGGGAGTATTTCCTTTTGTTTCCTCTTGTTTTAGAAAGTCATTAATTGCTCATATCTTTGGAACTGGTTCAATTTCAATGGGGTTTTCTGCAAAATCCAGCTTTGTAAATGCCTTTACTCTCCTGTAAGAAACTGAAAATTTATTATTGCCGAGTTCTGACTGATTTTGCTTGATCGCATCACAAATGGTGAACAAAATTGACATGTCATCTTTTCCGAAAAAACTGATGCACAACAAACAAAACAACATTAAACAAAAACAAGAAATATGTGCATTGTTAATCAGGGCTGGTGTTGTGCCAAAATTATTAAATTGATTTGGACTAAAATTGGCTAGAAGAACTGACATACCCAAGCTCGGCAATTTTTACCTGATTTTTTTTGCTCTTGAAGCATAAAAGCTCTAAGTTTACATTGCCTTTGATACTACCATAGCTAGGAGTAACATAACATAAAAATTGCAACAACAAAATTCAATTTAACTATATTATTTTATGTGACGCATCTTCATGCATAAAATAAACCAAAGACTTTCAATAATATATCTCTGTGTGTGTTAAATATATAAAATACAACAAAACATATTTTTGTACAAATAAATAAACTATTTTGTAATAAACACGGGAAGAATGTAATGCATGATATGTATGATATATTAGGCTGGCGTGCTGTTTGTAATGTTTACCCTGACTGCTCATTCATAAGGCAAAAAAAAAAATTGTTATGTTGGCGTAACAGGCTGATCAAAAATAGGGTAGGTAGGTAGGGATTTTTTTTTTTTTTAGGAACTGTTTTTGAAAAATGTTGAACGAGTTAAAACATTCCTTTTAGTTTGTTAGAAGTACACACCAGTATGAATCTTAAATATAATACTCTTTGTACTTCTTCAAAACTGCATACCAGATGTCGGTATGAAAGGTCCTGTACGGCTCGATCAATTGCATGTCTCGATAGGGACCGCAAGCCACCGCAAGTCAAATTGTCCCTCGCTGCCTGGACTCTTTGCACAACAAATCCGTGTTGGAATTCATCACACAGTTTCTGCGCAAAATCTCCGACCAAAACGTGTAATTCCACCCTTCTAATCGATTGGAATATTGTTTTTGAACCAGATTTACCAACCACTGAAACAGAATAGCCGTCAAGAGTAGCCGGGCCGAGGAGGCTGCCATGATGAAACTGGTTTGGTACTTCCGGGTTGAGTAAGATTCCGATTTTTCCAAGGAGCACCTTCGTATTTTTGGCAAAAAAAATTAAGGTTTTGCTTGTTTTAGGGTCGGTCAATTGTATTTTTATCAATTTTTTTTTTCAAAAAAAAAAAAAAAAGTATAGGGTCGGGCCTAATAATAGGGTCGGTCGGGTTACGCCAACATAACAATTTTTTTTTGGCCTAAGTACCAGAATTGAGACAGTCTGTGCAGCTCAGTGGTTAGAGCATGGGACACACTATTCGAAGGTCTGGGGTTCAAGTCCCTACACAGGCAGGTGGGTATGTCCAGATTTTTTTCTCGAGCTCATCTGCCTGTATAAACATTTTATGTTTCCATTGTAGTATCATGTTAAAATGGTCTAGTGTGTGATGGGTGATCTTCTTTTCCCTGTATTTAATTTGCATTGTTTCTATTAAATATTTGTTGTTTTAACAACAAATATTTCTTTAAAATCAAACATTTCTTAAAAAGTAAATGTAAATTAGATGCAGTGAATGAATTTGTGTTTTTTAATAAAACCATAAAATGAAACAGAATCAATAATAATATATTATACCTTGTCATTGTCATTGATTGAATTTATTTGAAAACGTAAGTACTTATAATTTATTAGCTTTTTAAATGCATTAATAAGTAAAAATAGCTTAATTTTGACAGTAATTGAAATGGGGATTTTCCCTCCTCATTCTATACTAAGAGTATTAAATAGCAGTAAATGGCTCTGAATCGTTTTTTGTATTGCATAAATCAGAAAGCAAATCTCACAATATTTCTTAGGAAAAGCAAAAATAACATCAATGAAACCAAAAAATAAGCAATAAACAAAAGAAACTAAACAATGCTTGCACCTCTCTATGTCTTGTTATCATAGTTAACGCAAGTAAAACAAAAGTTGTTTGCCGTAATTCAACTAATCCGAAAATAACATCAGTGACCCACTCATTTTCATTTTTGACAATTTTCAAAACAATTTGTTTTTTCTTTTATCCTATAAAATGTCCAATAACAAAAACTGTGTATCATTGAACCCTAACCCCAAAGCAGTTACTAAGGGGTGACATTGGGTTAATCCACTTAAAATCAACACTCCCCCTGTGGAAGATTTTGGAATTATCTTCCACAGGGGGAGTATGAATTTCAAATGGAATGAACACATTAGGCAGTCCCATTTGAATTTCATACACCCTCTGAGAAAGATTCAACCTGAATCTTCCACAGAGGGAGCCTGAGTTTCAAATGGAGCTGCCTAAATATAGAACTGTCAAGCTTTCTTCAGGATTAGCTCTATAATATACTAAGCTATACTAGATTTTGCGGTTCTCGGGTTGGGCTGTTCTAATGATAGGCCTATCTCTAATTACCCAACACTCGTTACCCGTGACATTTTGAACTAAAGAAATGGAGCTCAGACAAACTTAACTACTATGATATAATGTCTCTCAATGATCAAGACCCAACTTGACACAACTTAATCAACTCTGTTTTGTAGCTGTGATGCTTACTTTGGTACCCATATCTGGAAACCCATCGTTCGCCTCTTCCAAGCCCTGTCCTGCTACCACATTGGAGGACCCCGAAATTAGTTTCTGTAGGCCCGATGAGATGAGATGAGATGCACCTGTTAGTCACACTGTAATGCTTTCCGATGCGCGCGTACTGCATCCGTCGGTACTACGGTGCTCACGCCTATTGATTCGTTGATACTCAGCGATAGCGCACCTTACGCACGCGATAGCGCATATCTCCCACATGCGATAGCGTGTGGACAGACGCTCTGTGATTAGTATTAAGATAGTAGATTGCACTTTAACTACTGTAGATATGGTGGCTCTGCAAAGGGACTTTGTATATAGAAGATTCAATAACTCTAAAAAGAGCTGTTCAGGTGGTCTGCCCCTTGTCAATTAAAAGTTTGTCGACACTGAAAAGAGCTGTTGTAGGTGCCCCTTTTCTAACTGAAGATTCATTGGCTTTGAAAATAGCCGTTCAGGTGACTCTGAAAAGAGTCATTTTTAGTATCACTACTAAAGATTTGGTGGCTCTGAAAAGAGCCATTCAATTGAGCTGCCTTTTGTCCACTGATAGTTATGTAACTCTGAAAAGAGTTGTTTGCCCATTTGCTACTATTTCCTACTATTTGAAGAGTTGGTGGCTCTGAAAAGAGCTGTTCAAGTAAACTGCCTCAAGTCCATGAGGAGCTAGGTGGCTCTGAAAAGAGCCGTTTATATTTGGTTGCCCATTTCCTACTATTGAAGAGTCGGTGGCTCTGAAAAGAGCTCCTCAAGTAAACTGCCTGTTATCCACGGGACAGTCATGTGGCTCTGAAAAGAGCCCATTTCCTAGGGATTTTTATTGTTTTCTACAATTTTGACTGATTTATAGACATTTGGAGATTGTGACTGCAAATGATACTGTAAAATTTTGCAGTTTCTAACAGGAAAAAAAATCATTAAAACCACAAGTTGAAAATTACCCACTGACTGAACCCCCTTGGAAATGTCAGGCAACACAGTGTTTAATTTCTTTACTGTATGATGCAACTAGACACATACATTGCACATCCTTTTAATTATGTGTTTAAGCTGTAAAGTTATGGTAAGTGTCTTTGTGAAGTGTCTATTTCAAGAAATTAATGTTGCTCTTTTCAATTTGCATCAAATCAAGGAGTTAGTTAAAAGATCAATGTGACATATGACAGTCATTGCTCACTATTATTGTCATACTAGGCGGTTACCCGTATTTCGCGGTTCTCGGCTGTCATAGTTATTGGCTTTTGCAGATCTCAAAATCGTTGACCATGGATGACCTAACAAACGCAAACCTGGGCTTCCTTGGCCAAAGTTACACCCACCGACCAAGTTTGAGCTCCATGAGCAATTTGAAAGCTTTGTTTTTTGACCTATGACCTCTCAACCGTAGGTCTGACAAAAAGGTCACAATGGAACTTTTGTTTGTTAGTCCAATTTCCACCTACCCACCAAAGTATGAGCTCCAGAGGGGCAATTTGAAATTTTGAACTTTCTTGACATGACCTCTTAACCGTAGGTCTGACGAAAAGATCACCGTGGAAACTTTTGTTTGTTAGTCCATGGTCCACCCACCCACCAAGTTTGAGCTCCATAGGGCAATTTGAAATTTTTACCTTTCTTGACCTATGACCTCTTAACCGTAGGTATGACTGAAAAGGTCACCGTGGAAACTTTTGTTTGTTAGTCCAAGGTCCACCCACCCACCAAGTTTGAGCTCCATAGGAGCAATTTGAATTTGTTACCTTTCTTGACCTGTGACCTCTTAACCGTAGGTATGACGAAAAGGTCACCGTGGAAACTTTTGTTTGTTAGTCCAAGGTCCACCCACACCAAGTTTGAGCTCCATAGGGGCAATTTGAAATTGTTACCTTTCTTGACCTATGACCTCTTAACCGTAGGTCTGACAAAAAGGTCATCGTGGAAACTTTTATTTGTTATTCCAAGTTCCATCCACCCACCAAGTTTGAGCTTCATAGGGGCAGTTTAAAATTTTTACCTTTCTTGACCTTTGACCTCTTAACCGTTGGTCTGACGAAAAGGTCACTGTGGAAACTTTTGTTTAATAGTCCAAGGTCAACACAATGGCATGGCTAGATTTGCCATTTAAAGTATTTGAAATTAGACTTCAATTGAACTTGACCCCGTCCTTGACCTTTGACGGCTAGATTTGCCATTTAAAGTATTTGAAATTAGACTTCAATTGAACTTGACCCCGTCCTTGACCTTTGACCTTAAAAAATATAAACTCGTTCTTCCTCATACCAAGCTGCACCCACCCACCAAGTTTGAGCCCGTATGACCTCGGTGGCCTTTGAAATTAGACTTCAATTGAACTTGACCCCGTCCTTGACCTTTGACCTTAAAAATATAAACTCGTTCTTCCTCATACCAAGCTGCACCCACCCACCAAGTTTGAGCCCGTATGACCTGCGGTGGCCTCACATTAGCAGTCACAGACAGACAAACAGACAGAGAGACAGAGGGACAGAGAGACAGAGAATAGCGTGTTATTATATAGATAGGCGGTTACCCGTATTTCATGGTTCTCGGCTGTCATAGTTATTGGCTTTTGCAGATCTCAAAATCGTTGACCATGGATGACCTAACAAACACAAACCTGGGCTTCCTTGGCCAAAGTTACACTCACCGACCAAGTTTGAGCTCCATGAGGTAATTTGAAATTGTTACCTTTTTGACCTTTGACCTCTTAACCGTAGGTCTGAAGAAAAGATCACCGTGGAATCTTTTGTTTGTTAGTCCAAGGTCCACCCACCCACCAAGTTTGAGTTCCAGAGGTGCAATTTGAAATTTTGACCTTTCTTGACCTATGACCTCTTAACCGTAGGTCTGACGAAAAGGTCACCGTGGAAACTTTTGTTTATTAGTCCAAGGTCGACCCACCTACCAAGTTTGAGATCCATAGGGACAATTGAAAAGTTTGACATTTCTTGACCTATGACCTCTTAACCGTAGGTCTGACGAAAAGATCACCGTGGAAACTTCTGTTTGTTAGTCCAAGGTCCACCCACCCACCAAGTTTGAGCTCAATGGGAACAATTTGAAATTGTTACCTTTCTTGACCTATGACCTCTTAACCGTAGGTATGACGAAAAGGTCACCGTGGAAACTTTTGTTTGTTAGTCCAAGGTCCACACACCCACCAAGTTTGAGCTCCATAGGAGCAATTTGAATTTGTTACCTTTCTTGACCTATGACCTCTTAACCGTAGGTCTGACAAAAAGGTCATCGTGGAAACTTTTATTTGTTATTCCAAGTTCCATCCACCCACCAAGTTTGAGCTTCATATGGGCAGTTTGAAATTTTTACCTTTCTTGACCTTTGACCTCTTAACCGTTGGTCTGACAAAAAGGTCACCGTGGAAACATTTGTTTGTTAGTCCAAGGTCAACACAATGGCATGGCTAGATTTGCCATTGAAAGTATTTGAAATTAAGACTTCAATTGAACTTGACCCCGTCCTTGACCTTTGACCTTAAAAATATAAACTCGTTCTGTCTCATACCAAGCTGCACCCACCCACCAAGTTTGAGCCCGTACGACCCACGGCGGCCTCACATTAGCAGTCACAGACAGACAGACAAACAGATCTACAGACAGAGAATAGCGTATTATTATATAGATGTTACACTCTCACTCGCAGTATTTAATTACACTTTTTCTTTTTAATTTACCACAAAATGTTGGAAAAATTGTGAATTTAAATGACTGTGAATGTATGTGAAGTGTATGTGAAGAAATTATGTGATGCGATCAAGCAAAATCAGTCGGAACTCAGAAATATTAAATTTTCAGTTTCTTCTGAAATAGTAAAAAGCATTTACAAAGATGCATTTTGCAGAAACCCCCATTGAAAATGAGCAACCAGTTCCAAAGATATGAGCAATTAAAGAGTTTCCAAAACAGGAGGAAACAAAAGGAAATATTTCCTTTGTTTGGCTATATCTCAAAATCAGTATTTCTGAGTTCCGACTGATTTTGCTTGATCGCATCACATATGCTTTCATGTAAGTTCAAATATACCTAGTCTTGGCCAAGTTGGATTTTGATGAGTTTAGATAGCAGTGTGGTTTGTTAAAAGTCACCATAGTGCTTAGACTATGCCATAGTCGATTTTTGATAAATAAAAAACATGTTATTAATCATGATGAAAGCATTCAGTTGAAATACTAGTATAAAATTGTTATGAAAAAGTTTATATATAATTATATTAGTGACAGTAAAAGTAAAGTATACGTTGGCTTATATTATTGAATGCAACATATCATAATGTCATAATTATATTGGCACTTCAATACTGAACAATTGAATACCTGAGTGGAAGAAGGGCCCAACTCCATCAACACTTTTTTTGAGATATTAACAAAAAACATGATATTTGGAAAAGTTTTTTTAAACTTTTCCAAATATTGTGTTTTTTTGTTAATATCTCAAAAAAAGTATCTTAAAAGAGACGTACTGTTTTCATCTTCAGGGGACCTTTAGTACTGGTACTGAACATACATTATAACATACATGTGAAATGATATATGTTACAATGGCAACGGTACAAGTCTTTTAAAATATGATAAACTCATTTTTGGGCCCTTCTTCCACTCAGGTATTCAATTCAGATTTTAGAATCTACCAGTTTATTAATCGCGAAAGCCCGAGTTCAAAATCGCTTGGGAAGCTAACAAACAGAGGGAGTACGGTGACTGAAAAGATCAGATGTGAAAATCTATCAATTGTGCACAAATTAATTAAATCAAGAGTTTTAAGCTTTTAATGCAATATCCAGAGTATGCACAATGGGCAAGTGGACTACAGAGTAGTCTACATAGTGCTATACACATTATGGAGTCTAGGTTTTTGACACAATTATTAAGTATTATCCTTAATGATAAATATTTTGTTTACTGTAATAAGCATCACAAAAATCCCACAATCTTCATGCTAAGTTAAAACTTACAAGGTGACTGCTGGTCACAGTGAGTTACAGTTTTCTGGTTCTCAACCCTTGGGTTAATAATCATTTATGCAGTTTCAAAATGTATAATCAATGAGTTAAAGTCAATGTATACCACATGCAGAATTGAATATTTGGGTGCCGGTGTTTAATTTAAGTTCGTTATGCATTCATTTAGAATTGTCTTAATTAATTCAAACAGAATCTGGAAGTCATCAACTTGATGAAGAAGAGACAAATGTGCTACTATGTCAACTGTGTGATATATTCTGAACATATCTTTTCTGGATTAAATCTGGTTATTCACCACTGCACAGGGCTATTCCAGTTGAAATCCATATACCCCTATGGAAGATATGACATTAATCGCCCACACGGGGTGTATATTTCAAATGGAATCACCCATTCAGGTAACTGATCCCATGAAGGTCTTCCATAGGGGTGTATGGATTTCAACTGGAATAGCCCTGAACTGGCTGAACTATCCCCCTCCCACTTCAGCAGGTGACCTATGCATGGGGTGCCACAGCTGTAATCACCATCACTATAGGTCTATTTCAGTTGAAATCCATACACCCCCTATGGAAGACATGACCTTAATCACCCACACAGGGGGTGTAAATTTCAAATGGAATCACTCATTCAGGTAACTTTAATACACCCATGAAGGTCTTCCATAGGGGTGTATGGATTTCAACTGGAATAGCCCTGAACTGGCTGAACTGACCCCTCTCACTTCAGCAGATGACTTATGACTACCTGGGCGCTAATTAGGTCGAAAATGGCACTTTAATACTACCACTGATCATAACCCTCTCCACACTGGTGTTGACTGCAGATGACAAGTACCAAATTTTCTTTAAAAATTAAAAAATTTCAGAATTGTACATTTTCATGGCCGTATTTGGAATCAGAATGAAAAATGCATTAAGATGAGTACAAACAAGCCTAGTATTGGTTCAGTGGTTCTTAAGATATCACTTGATATTTTAAGAACATATCTTTTACTTGGAACTTTTTATGTTGAAGCCTATGGCTAGCATACAAAACATTATAATACCAAGAATACAAAGGAATTTTAAAATATAATTAGAGATTCCTAAAAACAAAAACCACATGTATAAAACTATGAGTGAAATTTTATAAGCACACTGCAATTTTCACTTTCACCAAAAAAAAACAAAAACATTTAACAAGTTTAAAAGTTATGCAAAATAGACAAAAGAAAACTATGCAAATAAGTCCAAGTCATTATATTGCCCTTAAGGTCTACAGAGGCGGGTGACACAATCGACTTCCATACATTACAAGCCACTCTATACCGAATCTAATTTGTATCGCTTCCATCGTCAAGTGTATACACAACTTGTACTTATGCATTATTTATCATGCATATTAATGAAAACATATTTCCCTAAAGAAAATCACAAAAAGCATAGATTTTTAATACTTTTTTTCTTCTTCAAATAACATATTCATACCTGTTTAAACAGTTCTTGACAGTATGTGAAACATGGATGCATACATGAATCACATAGATGTAATTTAACTGACTGAACAATGCTGAACTAGGCACATTGCAGGGTTGCCAAACCCGCAATTTGGAAGCCCAAATGGGGTGACTTTTATAGCTTTTTACATGATATTTTACCATTTTCAGTCCTATAGAGACCAATGGTTAAGAGAAAAATTGGGCAACTTTTTGTGATTGGGTAATTTAGCTTTCAGTAGTTTCTTGTCTGATAGAAATCAGTGGTAAAGAGAAAAAAGTGGGTGACTTTTGGGAGATTTGACCTGCGATTTGGGCTGATAATTATTGGCAACCCAGGCACAATGTTGCCATTTCAAGTGTCACAGCAGACGATCATGCTATACCATCATGCATTGTTGTCACTACCCCTGTGAAAGGTTTAAGAAAAGGCTACCACAGAGGGAGTATGTTTTTCAAATGGAATTGGCTGAGGTCAATTATTTTAAAACCCATACTCCCTGTGTATATGGCTTTACCTATATATCTGGAGTGAGTATTTCAAATGGAATTTACCCAATTGTGTATTCTATTTGTAACACATACTCCCTCTGTAGAAGAAGTTGGCTAAATCTTCCATAGGGGTAGTGTGGAAAAGCAGAAATATAATTTTACCCAAACCTCAACACCCCTTGAATTGCGAAAAGCGAGCACTGTTGAGATATAAGTGGCAGTTGAGATTGGATTAAGCATTTCCTTTCTCTTGATCCAAAGGCTGACAGAAAATTTTTTCACACAACTGTTGGGAGTGGACTTCTTTTCCTTGTTCTCTATCTTCAAATTTGTTTGTCACTTCTCTTTCCATAATTATAGGCCAGCATTCTTAAACTTGGAGCATTTTGTTTGAGCCTGGACCCATCAAGACCTTAGTCATGAAACAATCAAACAAACATACAGGGTTTCAGAGTCCCAGCACATAGCATGTGCTATCCTAGCAAGCAGGCCCTTACGCAGGATTTCATTTGGGGGGGAGCTGATTTTGAAAAAGTGGACTTTTTTCCAAGGGGGAGGGGCGATTTTGTGAAAAGTGGACAAAATTTGGACCTGCGTACAGGCCTGCTAGCAAGCCTTATATTAACCGTAATGCCCCAGTTGCTTTTTGCCGAGGGGGAAGAAAATAAGTAAGAAAGAAAGATGAAGAAGAGAAAACTGTTTTTCTCAGGTGCGGTTTGGAACCACCAACCCCTCGGGTGCCACACACATACACGGTCCTACCTTGCCACGGTTAGGGTTAAGTATGCTTGGACCAGGAGCTAAAATGAGCTCCTGGTCCCAAATATGACCCCTAGTCCTATAGTTTTTAGTGTAAAATATTGGACACATCAAGAGCCAAAACTTGACACGCATTGGGATAAAAAAAAAAAAGCCAGACTCCTGCTTAATATTTGCCTTGTATCCTAGCCCCACTAGGAAAAATATATATATAGGTAATGGCCTAAAAAAAGGGGTCACTCCTCTTGGAGGCAATGACCCCCCTATAAAGTATGCACAGTATAAAGTTTGTTTGGCTTATATAAGGCGGAAAAAATAAGATTCATAACACACATGTATTGATATAGAATGGCATGCGCGCAGTTGGGCGCAATGCTTACGCTAGTCAAGCATTGCACAATACAAATTTACGGGAGTGTGAGTTGGGACTTTATTGTCATGCACAGTAACAAAAGCCGAATAATTTCTGCCTTATATAAGCCGAACAAACTTTGGCAAGGATCTGGATGCTAATGTTTGCACAATTCCCGCATAGCATCATGGGACGACATGAATTTCGGGTGTGAACTCAATACCAGTAATGTGCATGTAATAATACACTTGTAGGTTCAAAAGAGTGGCCCTCTGGGTAAATCTTTATATTTGTATATAATCACATTTTGAACATACAGTGAATATGCTTTCAAAAGTAGGCCTATTGATAGTGTGCTAATTAGAGTCTTTATACATATGCATAATTATCTACTGGCAGCCTTTGTCTGTGTGAATCACCGTTGAAGTCAATTTCATGGTTGCAGCTGAATTAGGCTGCTACAGTTAAAATCAATACACCCCCTATGGAAGACATCACCTTATTGTCCTTAATCGCCCACACAGGGAATGTGAATTTCAAATGGAGTCACCCATTCAGGTGACTCCATTTGCTTTGTGTGCTGACCAAAGAGGATAGCCAGAGGAGGGGAGGGGTAGAGGGGAGCCCCCTTGTCAGGACTCTAGCCACTTCCACCCCCTCCTCTGGTGATGCCACTGGATGGAGGACACGGTTGTATGATGTGATTGTTTATTAATGTTTCTAACAAAACATTACATAATGTTCAATTCTAGACCTTTACTGTACCAACAACTATCACACTAATATACACATATATTTTTCAGCTATTTAACTTAGATTTTCTTTCTTTATCAAATTTTTCATCTTTTTCTGGTAATTCTTATTCCATAAACTGTATATTTGTGTTCAAATTGAGGGCACTATTTACATATATTTTAAATTTAATTTAGCCCAATAACATGCATTATTTTTTTCATTTCATGATAAAAAGCAGTTTGAAAATTCCCTTGCTATAAGTTACTCATTTTTATGATGTTTTTATACCATTATACAAGTGTCTACCCCCTGTACAGATGCAAACAAACTTTAAGATAAATAGCGCCACCAGTGTTCAACTTTGCTTTAAAATGAATGCAGTTCTACATACCATCAAACAACTGTGAGGAATGTACCAACTACCAGTTCAACCAACAGTGCAGTGGGATATGGCCAGATATAACCCAGATAAGCTATGTTGAAACTAATATGTGATGCGATCAAGCAAAATCAGTCAGAACTAGGAAATATTAAATTTTCAGTTTCTTATAGGATAGTAAGAAACATTTACAAAGCTGCATTTTGCAGAAAACCCCATTAAAATTGAGCAACCAGTTCCAAAAATATCAGCAATTAAAGAGTTTCCAAAACAGCAGGAAACAAAAGGAAATATTTCCTGTGGTTGGCTTTATCTCAAATTCAGTATTTCCGAGTTCCAACTGATTTTGCTTGATCGCATCGTTTATAGAACATTGGACATTCTAGTTAAAATCCATGTACCCCCTGTGGAAGACCATGACCTTAATCTTCCACACAAGGAATGTGAATTTCAAATGGGGTTACCTAAATGGGTGACTCCATTTGAAATCTACACTCCCTGTGTGAGAGATTAAGGTGTGGTCTTCCATAGGGGGTGTATGAACTTTAACTGGAACAGCGCATTTGACACGATAACACATTTTGTCTCTTCACCAAGTTGATGACTCCCATATTATAATTAATTTAATTAAGACAAACCTAATAATATGCATAACAAAACAATACAGCACCAGCATATTTTTTTTTCGCAGCTGGTATGCATTGTCTTGTGAAATAATTTATATTTTTTATGCTCTGAATTTTAATGAAAGAAATACATGAATATGAACCTTTGGCAAGTTGGGATGGCAGGAGCTATGTTTTGTAAGTTTTAGCCATCATAATTTAATTAAAAAACTGCTAATATTAATCTTATATGATATGAGTCAAGGAAGCCAATAATAACGTCTCGGCCAATAATATATCAAACAAAAAGTTTTGGGCCTTTTTTTAACCTCTTAAGAAAATATCATGCGCATGGGGTGGAATTTCACACTAACCCTCTGTAAGATTTAGCTAACATCTTTTACAGAGGGAGTATGGGTTTCAAATAGAATATTCAATTGGGTATATTTATTTTATTTTATTTTTTTATTTATTACACTTTATCACTGGCACAGAATTACAAGAAATATATAATATTGCACATAAGTTACATCAAAAATTACACAATATTATGAAAGGAACATTTGTTTTAAAAAGTCCAGTGAATGGCTGGAGCGAACAGGTGCCAGGCACCTCTAAGACCGCCCACCAAAACCAAAAAGAAGGGAAGGGAAAAATAAATTAGAGGGGAAAATGCAGGTAAGTTACATTTGCCTGCAATTTGGACAATTACAAAAAGAGGTCCAAGTGCAAACAGAAGTTGCATCAAAGGTGCGAGCAAATTTGGACTGGTAAAACTCCAAAACTTGGTGCTTAAATGAAGCAACAGAATTTGTAGATCTGATAATACTAGGGAGCTGGTTCCAAATGGGCACCATACGCTGAAACTTCCATTTGAAATACTCACTCCAGTTGTAGATGATATAGGTAACGCCATATACAGCGGGTGTCTGGGGTCAAAATAATTAACCCTACCCAATTCCATTTGAAAAACATACACCCTCTGTGAAAGACTTTTCTTAAATCTTCCACGGGGGTATGGTAGACGTCACATTGAAAAGCAGATTGAAATGTCTTAGTTTGAACAAAAACACCTCTTACTTTTTGCATTATCAATAGCCCACACACAAAAATAAATTCCTTTTAACCTTAAAAGCTCAAGGATATTCAAACAGATAAAAGATAGCCAATATCATTTATAATTCATCTCTTAAAAATTTAATAGTTTTCCTACGATTTGACCTATGCTAAATTGTCTTTTTACACAATGCACAAGTTTAATTACTCGCTATTCAATTCAGATCTGTAAATCCTGACCAAACAATCTTATCTCCCCATCTTTATATAACCCTTTCTACAAGTGCACCAAATACAGTAAATTTAGACAAAAAAATTCATAAAATTGTCAAACATTTTTAAATTTTGCATTTTCATTACCATATTTGGAACCAGCATGAAAAATGCATTCAAATGAGTACAAACAAGCCTAGTATTGGTACAGCGGTTCTTGAGACAGAATACAATATATTCAAGGACGAGAGAATTCAATGAGATATCAATCACATAGCACTAAGATGCTGAAACCTTCTTTGCATATTTTAACGATTTTGGTTTCTTACTTTTCTTATTTCTTAGTCCTTTCATTCTCTTCAGGGATTCACAATTCCATTATACCGTTCAGACGTGATGTCTTGTCTGAAAGCTTTTTACAGAGCTTACTAGTATCATTATTCCATAAAACACTTTCATTTTTTGCAGCAACTCTATTTTTACAATCATCAAAAATTACATTTATAGTGTTATAAGTTTAAAGTGAGGGATTTTTATTTCATTGATGTGTTAGACACTGTAGTTAATAGCAATTAGCCTATATAAATATCCAAATCGATTGCTCAAATTTTTTTGTCACAAAAATGTTTGTGTAACACTATATTAAAATATAAATTATGTCGTCACTTGAAATGTGTTCATGTCTATTTTTTACATGTGAAGGTGCGACAAGTAATATCTATAAATTTGTTTTCTTCTAAAAGTCAAAACTTACTTTCAGCACAACAAAATTCAAATAACCTTACAACAAAATTCAAATAACCTTGAATTTTCGATGTGTGATAGGCATCTTCATCAAAAGTATTAAATCATATGACGTCGTGATGGACTTGCCCTTTTGTTGAACATTGGCGACTTTTGGTCAAATAAAGGCATTGTATAAGGATGGCCAGTGGTGTGCGCAGCACATTGAAAGTGGGGGGTGCAGGTTGTTCAGTTCTCCCGAATGGAGTCTGATTAGGAGTGTAAGCTGCGGGCAAAATCACTCATTTCGGGGGAAATGACTGATTTCCTCCAAATAACCAACAAAAGTGGCCCCCCCCCCTTTGCGCATCCCACTGAGGATGGCAACTCCAGCCCTTGACCACAATTTAGTTCTGATGATTTTTTTCTTGATTTTGGATGGCCTCCAGCACTTAAAACCATGTTGTAACATTTCTATAAAAATGGATTTGCGTTTCTTTTCCAAAAAATGTTCGTTTTCACCATCGGATATGTCCAGTTTTAATTTTGACCCGAACAGATTAGGAAAAACAAAGAAAATTGCCATTAAATACCAGTGCAGTTGCCAATGTGTGCCATTTATGTCTATTGTGACTGAGTTTGGCTCTTTTGATGTGTTATGACCACCGTGCGTTCAGTGTTAGGTATCACATATGCATTCGACTAATATTTCAATCACAACTTAAACCGATGGAAATACAACGGTTCATTATTAAATCTGAGATTTTGTCAGAAATACAGCATATTACGCTTAGATTTTTGTAGGGTATCTTAGTTATTAGTACATTATTAGCCCTAACTGAACTGAATCTCACTATGAAAAGCACTGTGCATGCATGGATTCCATGTGATGCGATGACGCAATCAGCCTAAGTCATAGGGAATCGCTGGCCATGCCAGCGAAACCCCCGTAGGTACAGGTCGGTGATCTTGTGCGTTGCATGTGAGGGGTTGGAGGGTCGTTCCCAGTGACTTCTTTGTTCATCTTCTCTCCTTTTTCATTTGTTCTTTACCTTCCGATAGCAAAAAAAACATGGGTTCGATTCATCAGTCAGCTGCGGAGCAGGCAACTACAAGCTTTCTAGATTTCTATCAAAATTGAGTGCAAGCTCATTAGAAAATGTTACAATATGGCTGTAACCTGGATGGCTTCCCTCCTTGGACCAAAAGTCACCAATGGTCAACAAAAAGGCAAATCCATTGCAACAGCACAGGACTATTTCTGATGAAGATGTGTGTCACACATCAAAAATTCAAGATCTCTTTCCCCATTCTTTGTAAGTTAATCAATTTTAATTTTCTCACAAATAAGGGGTTCCCCAAACTGGCAGGACATATTTTACATGTTGAAACTCCATTGTGAATCTTGTTATTATGATCAATTAAGTTAGATTATGATTAAAAAAATCTTGATTTATACCAGGTATCAAATGGGGTTACCTGAATGGGTGACTCCATTTGAAGTCTACACGGTCACCATCCCACAGGGGGGAGGAGGGCAAGAGGGCAGCAGTGTAGCCAGGGGGAGAAGGGAGAGACACAGAAATTTTCTGGAATAAAATGGGGACGGCAAAGAGTAAAATGACTGAAAATGGGACAAAAAATTGACAAATGGAGACGAAATCTTGGCTCCCCCCCCCCCAGTGTTCGAAATATGCCTCAAAAAGTTACAGGCCAGCCGGGCTTGACCTTAAAAAGTTACCGGCCAGCTGGGCCGGCAACTAGATGCCAGTCAGAAAAGTTACCGGCCAGGCCAAAAAGTTACAGGCCAAACGCTGCTCTCCCGGACAAAAAATTGACAAATGGTAATGAAAATGTGGCTTTACCCCACCACAGTAAAAGGCTGACTATGCCCCATGCATGAGGGGGGGAAAGACTTCTCACAGGGGGGACAGCTGCCCCCATGGCCATGCCACTGCACACAGACAAGCAACCAGTAGGCCTACAATACCATGAATACAAAAAATTATTACATCAAAATAAAACACCTATACTATTTTTTTTAAAAACCGAATGTCTAATTTTGACAATCATCATTCTAGAAACACAAAATATGCATTACAAGACTTAAACATGAAATGCCAAACACACAGGTGGATAATAAGATTTAGAAGAAAATTTAGGTAAGTCATAAGTGGTCAATAGCATGCACATGGGAGTATAGAATCCTGTGTTTATGACTCCAAATCTTAATGGATTTCCGCGAGATAATGGCACTTTTTTGGCGAATTTGCGTAAGAAATTATGACCACAAGCAAAGGATCAGAGAAGTAATTTTCTTTCAGTATCTATGCATATAGATTTTATACTCAAACGCATAAAATGAACCACTTATTGGAGTGTTACATTAGCTTTTTATTAAACTCTCTCCACGCTGGTGTCGACTGCAGACAAGTTTCAGATTTTTTTTTTAATTAAATAATTTCACAATTGTAAATTTATATGACTATATTTGGATATAGTATGAAAAATGCATTAAAATGAGTACAAACAAGCCTAGTATTAAGTTCAGTGATTCTTAAGATAGCTCTTGATATTTTTGAGAAAATATCTTAACACTTTTCATGTTGAAGCTGGTGGGTAGCATGCAGAGCATTAAAGCAATTGGTAGATTTGATCACAAGGGGAACTTCATTTTTTTCTTTAAAAAGTTTGAATTTTACATGATTTAATGTACTTTTTTGAACCATAATACCCTGTGAAAAGCGAGGCCTGAGGTGTTGAGATTTTAAAATAAATTTCACGATTTTGAGATTTAATCAGGCAATTAGATTCACTGATAACAGGTATTCAGCTATTCCAGTTGAGCTTCACACTCCCTGTTTTCAAACATTAACCCTAACAGAACCTGTGTTTTTCTTGCTATCGGAAGAGAAAGAAGAAATGAAAAAGGAAAGATGATGAACAAAGAAGTCACTTGGTACCCCCTGGATTCGAACTCCGGACTCCTCGCATGCCAAGCAGAAGATCACCGACCTGAAGCCATGGAGGTTACGCTGCCCCGGGCAGCGATTCCCTGGGTATATATATGATTTAGGCTGATTGTGTCATCGCATCACATGGAATGCATGGTTTTAATAGTGAGCTTTAGTGAGATTTAGTTTGGTTAGGGTTAATGTTGTGTCTTCCATAGGAGAGCATGTTTTAGGCGAGTTACAATATGAGCGAGTTAGGTAAAGGCGAGTTAAAAAGGCGAGTTACCCCCCACAGAGTCAGGCTATTTTTAGATATTCCCATGGGTAACACTATGAAGTCCCAGTGGCGAGTTACAGTAACACTATGAAGTCCCGGTGGCGAGTTACAGCAACACTATGAAGTCCCAGTGGCGAGTTACAGTAACACTATGAAGTCCCAGTGGCGAGTTACAGCAACACTATGAAGTCCCAGTGGCGAGTTACAGCAACACTATGAAGTCCCAGTGGCGAGTTACAGTAACACTATGAAGTCCCGGTGGCGAGTTACAGCAAGACTATAATATAAGTTCCAACAGTGAATTAAAAATGTCACAGTGTATTAAGTACTGTTTTTTTTTAAAGCTGCTAGTCCAAAATCAGCAAAATCAGTTTCCATTTATCATATATTTCTCTCGGGCTTGCAATGATCTTGGGAATTTAAAATATATAGAGACAGTGCTACTCTCGCCTGTGCATAGGCTGCCCTCTTCTTCTAGTATAAATAAAATCCAAAAAAGTTATACAAATAAAAGTCATAAAACTTTTTAAACACTTTTTAAAAAAAACACAACACAAAGGGGCACAACACATAATCAGTCAATTGATTGTACCATGAATAATCGGATATACATACAAGCAACCACTTATATAAAAGAAACCTAATCATATCTCACTACTCTTGAAATAAAAAATCATACAAATACATTTTCATCAACATCAGTGGCGGTCACTGTGCATTCTACTGATACTGAAATCCTTTTGTTTTTACCATCAAAAACTAGTTAGGACATACTGCACACACAGAAAAAAAAATCAAATTGTATGTGCCAAAGTCAAAACACATAATGCCTAGGCAAATTTGTACAGTATTAATGGTATTTGTAATAACTATTGATTGCAGTATTTAAAATCAAGGCTGATATCTATTTATATGATAAAGTATAATATGGAACGGACATGAGTCAAAGAATACATTAATGGTATCAATTTTTTAAATAATCATTTTTTGAATTTTGACCAAAACTGCATTTTTCACAACTCGCCACATGGACTTTCCGGAAATTCACAACTTCGCCATGTGGACTTTCCGGAAATTCACAACTTCGCCAGCGTGGACTTTCGGAAATTCACAACTCGCCTCGTGGACTTTCCGGAAATTCACAACTTCGCCGTGTGGACTTTCCGGAAAACACTGCAGGGGTAACTTCGCCATTTTAACTTCGCCACATGGACTTTCCGGAAAACACTGCAGGGGGTAACTCGCCATTTTAACTCGCCTTTTTCTAACTCGCCTATTTTTTAACTCGCCAATAACCTGTTCTCCTTCCATAGGGGGTAATGTATTTCAACTGGAATAGCACATTCATGATTTAGATACTGAAAAGAAAAGCTGTCTTTCCTCATGTTACCTCATTCTGGTCAAAATTAAAAGGAATATATCTTAAATGTATCATTTTATAGGGAAATATTTTTGTATATTTGTCAAAAATTTTACTGTAAACTTTTCAACAGGCTATTCCAGTTGAAATTCATACACCTTCTATGAAAGACAATACCTTAATCTTTCACATAGGGAGTGACAATGGGGTTAACTGAATGGGTGACTCCATTTAGTAGTCTACACCCCCCTGTGTGGAAGATTAAGGTCATGTCTTACATAGGGTGTATAGATTTCAATTGGTATAGCCAATGTGTTGATGCATGTATAGATATCACAAATCAGATAGTTTTGTCCAGGCATGCAGGGTAAGTACTACCAACATGGGGTGCAGGGTGTGTGTGTGGTGGGGGGGTAAAGATGTCGGGCCTGTGGCCCAGGGGTCCATGACCAAGAAACAGAAAAGCCAATTGCCTTTTTGTCAGGACCAATTTGGTTGAAATTGGGTTACTTCAGTGGTTTTGTGCAACAAAGATTACTCTAAATTAGTTCCCCATATAGCCAAATGATGAACTTTGTCGCTGCTCATTCCTTTTTAAGGGATTTTTTTAATTTTAGGTAGGGCCCTGAATGTCAGTTCAGATACCCAGTAGGCCTGGACCAGCTCTCGGCAACCCAGCCCCGAGTTAAATTTTTGTCACACAGTGCAAGAATCATTTTCAATTGTTGCAAAAAAATTTTGTTAGCATTTTTCAATCTTTTGCCAGGGACATGGTACTTAAGTTTGGTGAAGATGCTGGTGACAATTTGAAAGTACACCCATGAATATACCAATTTCAAGAAATTTGTGCCCATCGATATTCCAAAAGTCAAATTTGTCAGTCAAATTTTGGGGAAAATTGGCCAAATTTGGTCTTACTGTAGCCCAAAGTTTTGAAAAATGTCCAAACATTTTGGGAAAAGTTTGTTGAAATTTGTGCCTTTCGGTATAGGCCTATCAATGAGTCTCAAGTCAATATTAGTATACCTATATCAATGAGTCCCAAGTTTCCTGAAAAATTGGTATATTGATGGGTACACTTTCAAATTACCAGCAGTACACCCCTACCTAAACCACACTTTGAAACCCCCCTGGTTTTTCCTTGTGTATTTCCTCATTGTTCCTTGCACTCTTAAGGTTGGTCTGAACCCTGGAATTATGGAAACTTTCGGGCCTCATAACTTCTAAATTGTTGGTCTAAAGTATATAAAAGTATACATATTTAGAATGGCAAAGACTTGATAAGTTCATCTGTGAGGTCAATTTTGGGCCAAAATGGCACTTTTGGCCCAAAATCCCAAAAATAATGGTTTTTGGCCCACTTCTTTTTGTGCACCATAACAAAAAAATTCTTGGGCCAACATTTTTGTTATATTAATTTTTAAAAACTAGATCAAAATATCTAGGACAAGTTTTTTCATTTTTTTGAATTTCGACTAACTTTGAGAAATTTGCGCCAAAAATGGTCAAAAAATGTTGATTTTTCAAAAAAATCATAAAAAAGCCCAATTTTGGCACAAATTTCAAATATTTTTGGTGAAATTGGTCAAAATTCAAAAAAAAAAAAAAACGGGTCCTAGATATTTTGATCTAGTTTTAAAAATTAATAAAAATTAAATTTTGGCCCAAGAATTTTTTTGTTACGGTGCACAAAAAAGAAGTGGGCCAAAAACCGTTATTTTTGGGATTTTGGGCCAAAAGTGCCATTTTGGCCCAAATTTGACCTCACAGATGAACTTATCAAGTCTTTGCCATACTAAATATATATTCTTTTATAAACTTTAGACCAACAATTTAGAAGTTATGAGGCCCGAAAGTTTCCATAATTCCAGGGTTCAGACCAACCTTAATATGTCCATGGTGATATTGTTGTTATGCACTAAGTAAGCTATTCCAGTTGAAATCCATACACCCCCTTTCCTTTCCTTTCCTTTCCTTTTCCCCCTATGGAAGACATGACCTTAATCTCCCGGTGCATAGATTTCAGATGGAATCACCCATTCAGGTAACCCCATTTGAAATTCACACACTCCCTGTGTTGAAGATTTATGTCATGTCTTCCATTAGGGGGTCTATGGATTTCAACTAGAATAGCTCACTTAGTACATAACAACAATATAACCATGGACATATTTTGAGTGTGCAAGGAACAATGAGGAATTACACAAGCGAAAAAAACCCAGGGGGTATGCATTTGAACTGGAACAGCCCATGACTAAGCTAAAGAGCATGTAATTTTGTTGTACTTGAGTATAATGCATAGATGCATGGATATAGGATAAAGCTATGAAAACTGCATATAAGGGATTCAGTAGATGAGTTTTTACACAAAACATGAATGCTAAATCTTCTCTTATCGCTTCTTATCTGATTTTGTTAGCATAACATGGTGCCTTCAGCCATTTACAGTCGTCATTCCCCGCAAAATTGACTTTTTGCAGTCGTACGCTATCGTTAAATCCGGTTTCCTCGCGCGGTAATCCCAATCATAAACTTCATTTTCAACCCAAATCGTTTCTTTGTAATTATAGAAAAATGGGGTAAACATAATATATTGCGAAGGCGGATAGCTTTTTTTTTTTTCAGCGGTTGGCAACTGGACGTATTTTAGTTCAAAATTTTATACTTGTGAGAGGGATGTTTGAACTAGTTAGATAACTAACAAAGTCACATGAATGTATGTTTCTTAATATGTTTCTCTTAAAGGATAGATGGTAGAAAAATAGCTATATATTAATTGATGGGAACATTGGGTGAGAATACAAAACAGCTCCACATAAGCCTACAGAATTTTTTTATATATTTCTAGTTCTAAATTGCTTCAGATGGCTTTTACTAGTTTGTGGGTTTTACTCAAAAGAGGTTTTTCTGAGTAGGCCTATATGTGTACATCCATATCAAAACGATACACTTGTCGGCTGCTACATGTGCCTCATTTCACATAATACCAGACTCATCTCAAGTGGAGGTCACTTCAAATCATCCCCAAGTGACATGGTTATGGAATGTTCTCTGTATTAATAAGCCATGTGACTTGGGGATGATATAAAGTGACCCCCACTTGAAATGAGTCTGGTATTTATTCCCAGGAATATTATGTGAAATGAGACAAATGTAGCAGCCAACAAGTGCATCCTTTTGATATGGATGTACACATAAATCCCAAAAAATCCCTCTTTTTGACCCAAAAAGTCCCATTTGCGAGCCTAGCAAGCAAAAATATAGAGGTTTTTTAGCCCTCTTTGGTCAAAAAAGGTCCAATTTTTTTTTTAAGTCCACTTTTTCAAAATGCATCCCCATCAACTTTTTCAAAATCAGCCCCCCCCCCAAAAAATAAATCCTGGTTACGGGCCTGAGTGTTATAGTTGCAATTAAGGCTTATAGGATCAGGGTTGGTGTTGGTGTTAGGGTTAAAAAATTGGCGTACATCGATTTTGTCATGGCTACTTCACACAAGCCTTTTATTAGCTTGTGTAATTATTCATTTCATCCCTGAACAACAAGTGGGTCATGAATAGAGGTTGAGAGGAGGCGCTGTAGAGCCTCCTACACACCTTCTTCCTACCTCATTACTAATTATACCTGTGACATACATTCATGCATGACATATTAATAAAACTATCATACCTCAATATGTTCTTAGTGTAATAAAACTATCAGGTTCACCCTCTACAGGAAACCAACAGTCTACCTGCTGAACATGACAATACAAGGTTCCCCAAATTTTGTCTCGTCTTTCCATACGAGAAAAAAATATTGAAGTCGGATAATTAAATTTTCTATTCGAGAGTGTTGCTTTACACCGTCTCCATGTGTCTTTTAGGTTTCGTGTTTCATAAAGTTTATGTAAGGAATAATCCGCTAGTACGCGGCCAAATTAAAATGTTTATTGTGAGGCACGGATGCACGGCGGCTTTACTTGCGTGAGGTGTCGTATCATATTGTGAATTTGGAGACGCAAGCTTTGATTGGGAATTTCATTATTGTCCTTTCGATTTAAAACGATGTATGTCTGGAGTTACTCTTATAATGGTATACATTCTTTTACTGTGACTTACTAGTATGTGTAATTGAATTTCTCTGTTTGTTTGTACGTGTGTTTGTTTGTTAGTTATTTTTGCCTATATCTCAATTTTATTATTGGTGACTTTGGCCTGATTATGGTATTCTGGTTGCAATCCTACCGCCCTTTGGAAGACATGACCTTAATCTCCCACACGGGAGTGTGAATTTAAAATGGGGATATCTGAATGGGCGACTCCATTTGAAATCTACACCTCCTGAGTGGGAGATTATTGGTCAGGTCTTCCATAGGGGATGTGGATTCCAACTCGAATGGCTCATTTAAATGTCAAGTTCCTGTGATATGGATTTACATTGTAAAGACAATTTTGATTCCTTATTAGTTGCTCTCAGGAAAAAAAAGTAGAAGCTAAAAAGGTTCTTAAGCTGGCCTGTATGTAGAACCTTAGGCATGAAATCATAACTTGACTGCCAGTTGACAGCGTGTTCCATTGTTTAGAATAATAGAAACCGACTCCAACCGGACGGAACCACCCGGAACCGGTCAAGTTTTAATTTCATCCCTTAAATTATTTTTTGCAAAGAATTAAAAATGCTTATACCCAGCAACTATAGCATGTCTGCAAAAAGTATGTTCCAATATTTGATTCAATTCCAAACTTTTCTAATTTAAACTACGGAGACCATTCACTCATCTTTTAATGGACTCCCCAACCAGATGCAACCCATGAATGCAATTACATTAGTCAATAGTTATTTTACCCCTTGCACGATTGCATATAAAGCATGTAAAGGTCCAACAAATTTGGCTGTTCCTGTTGAAATCCTTACACTAGTTACAGCTACAGGGGAGTGTGAATTTTAAATGTGGTTACCTACATGGATGACTCCATTTGAAATCTACACCCCCTGTGTGAGAGATTTAGATCATGTCTTCCACAAGGTGTGTAAGGATTTAAACTGGAATAGCTCATGTAGAGTACACACCAAAATACAAGTCTCCTACACCCTGGGAGGAAAAAATCAGTGTTTCAAACGAGGAAACGTGCTACACGACTTAATTTAATAAATTAGAAAAGGCTTAAAACCCAACTATTAGACCCTGATTCATATTTAATCCTCCTTTAGGCCTGGGAAATAGATTGTCTGTGAAAAATGAGCAGGATCTGACTTTTTATGACAATTTGGCTAAACTTTCAAAATGTGTTACATTTCAGAAACACCAAGCTATTTGTTAGGTGGCGTAAGCTGTGTGGGCTATAGGGTGATCTGGTCGGCATTTTTCTGTTTGTACACAAAGTCAATGGGGGCTATTTACTGGTGAGCACCCTTATAGGCCTATCTGACTTGCACATAGTATTAAGGTTAGCAACAACTTTAAACTGTTGCGATTTGGTAGTTCACAGCATCTTACGAATGGTAGTGAGCTTTGGCTAAAATTGCATTGCTCAACTCATAGCGAGCTTGTAGAATAATAAAAATATCACAGATATACTTTTGTAGGTCCTGTGGTTCTTGAGTTATGTTGTAAAAAGGGCTGAAACAACAACACTTTTGTAAAACGTAGATAACTCATTAGCCGCAATAAATTAAGCAAGATTTCAAAGTATTTGATTTGTAGAATGAACTTTTGCAAAAGATCAAAGTGTTATTTTTCAATAATATATTGATTTAAATAATGAAAATCGATTTTTCGGTTGCTTCGACTAACAATACCTCGTCTACCCGTAAATGGAACACATAGATCCAGTTCAATACTGAACTAAGAACATTTTAGAACATTATTGTTAGAAATGTTTGTATTTTCTCGCATTGACAACCAGACAGAAGACTAGATTTGAAATTCAATCACCCAATTTAACAACATTTACTGATTAATAGAAAGGTTGTTTAAACTCCTTCAAGTAACAATTCTGTGAATGACACATTATTTTCCTGTCAAATTTAGTGGTAAGTTAAAAACTGTTTTGAGCAATAAAAATTGTTTTTCCTCATTTTTAATGAGGCTTTTCTATGAAACTTGTGTTTTGATGGAAAAATAATGCCTCCAAATGGCTTTTGTAAATTCTCCTTCTTGGAAAATGCAACCCCCTCTGTGCATAATTTAGTAAGAATATGGATCAATTTTGTTATACTATACAAAAGTTTAGACATAAATTTATTGAAGTATTTGAAAGTGTTAACTGTCCTTTTTGTAGTGTACATGATAGAGAGGTGTTGCTGTTGTACTTGTTGTGGGCACTTAGAGCACATCAGATGCACCAAATTGCATTCTGAATATATGCGGAATATTCTTCTGGTATCAAATAATTTTGATTTTTTTTGTGGCTATAATGCAAATTTTATGACAAATGATTAAAAATTGATATTTTTGACTTTTAACAGTCCTCAAAGTAATTTTTATAAATGTAATGATATGTACTATAGTTGTGTTCACATTTTGAGTTACACCCAGCGTAAACTTACGCTAACATTGATAAAAATTCCACAAATATTTTCGCTACTCCTACCTCTTGTCCACACCTAGCCTACTCCTAGCACTACGCCGACCAGTTCCACCTAGCATTCACTTCTGGTTGGCTTAAACATCGGCTACCACTTCCAGTGTTTCCATGACCTTTTTCAACCACGCAATATGTAATGTCTTAGTTCCGACCAACAAAAGTTCAAACTTACACCGGGTGCCAGGAGTAGCAGCGTTCACATCGCAACTTACGCCTGGCGGAAGTTACATCCAGCTCGCTACTCCTGACTTTTGTCAGGAGTAAATCGTCGGACGTACGCCTGGCAGAACTTACGCTGACCATCGTTCACACTGCACCTACTCCTGGCAGCACCTACCGCTACTCCTAGCAACTTGCACCGAACAAGTTCCGCCGGGCGTACGTCCGACAATGTGAACACAACTTAAGTGTATGTAGCTGGGATGAAAAACTGGCCATCAATTGAAAAGTTTGACCTTCTGTAGTGGCATGGCATTTCATAAAAGACCTACAATTTCTAGGTCTTTTTTGAAACTTAATAATAACTTAATAATTTGCCATAACATTTGTATTATAAATCAAGATTATTTGGTATCAGAAGGACATTCCCCATATTCAGAATGCAATTTGATATGTCTTTGTTTGTTTGTTTGTTTTATTTCTTCTTTTGCCTGGGTTACTCATTCAGTGGATGTTTTAAGGTATCCTCTGTTCTTCCATGAGGCCCAGGGGTCACATTAAAATGTCTGATGTGCTCTCAGGTCCCACAAAAAATACTGTGCAAAGGTGGGTGACAGACCCCTTAAAAATACAGTGCTGTATTCTTTTGGAGTTGAGATGTATCCAAACAAAATTAGTGTAATTTAACTGTATCCAAACCACTCTGTGAACATCCCAGTATAAAAGTTTCGCTAATTACCAACAACATGCGGCAGGTACAACATCTGCCAAATCACGCATCCTGGATGTGAGAGAGAACCACCGGGGGTGGATGCTGCATCTTCGGTTGCGTTTGGTCACCGGCCCGCGCATAGGATGTCTTTGTTAACAACATTATCTCTCAGATGTCACTCAGGAGGGTGTCTGATGTCCTCATCATGTTCTTAGGGGTAATCAGTCATGGTAGAGGTATAAGTGGGTTTTGTGTCCGATTGCTGCCTTACAGTGTTAAGCAGTATTCAGACTTTTTATTGTACGTACAATATTGTATGCAACATATCTATGTTGTTTAATCTATTGCCATTCTATTTCCAGTAATGTTTAAGTTCTAACGAATGTTTGATGACGTAAAATCGATAATATATTTCTACTAGATATTACATGTAACATATTATTGATTTTTCGTCATCAAACATTCGTTAGAACTTAAACATTACTGGAAATAGAATGGCAATAGATAAAATAACGTAGATATGTTGCATACAATATTGTACGTACAATACTCGGAGTCTGTGGAGCGCTTTAGGTAGAGATTGGGGTAATGCAACAATAGCTATACTACGGTGGGGACCAGGACCAGGGGTAAGGAATTGGGGATAAAATAGGCTGAGGGTATCCTCATCATGTTCTTAGGGTAATCAGTCACATTAGTGGTATAAGTGGGTTTTGTGTCCGATTGCTGCCTTATGTTAGGTGGAGGTTGGGGTAATGCAACAATAGCTATACTACGGTGGGGACCAGGACCAGGGGTAAGGAATTGGGGATAAAATAGGCTGAGGGTATCCTCATCATGTTCTTAGGGTAATCAGTCACATTAGTGGTATAAGTGGGTTTTGTGTCCGATTGCTGCCTTATGTTAGAAGAATCAGATAATTCTTTTACTGGCATGTGGCAAAAAAGTACTGGCTGGCCATAGTCGTATTAAATGTACTGTCCAGGCCTTGAATTTTAATTTTTGGGGGCACCTATATATTTTCAAGGCCACTGGGCAAAGACAGAGAAGGCCATCAAGGCCAAAGTGATGAAGAATGCCTTGAAGTTGACAAAAGATTTGGGGTACCAAGGCCAAAAACTGAAAAAGGGCAGGCAATGGCCTTGGTGGGCTCCATGAAATGTGAGCCTATACCAACAAGCCATCAGGCCTGGGGGCACTGGCCTACACCACTGTAGTTGGGGGAGAGGGGGACAAATTTATAATGGAGATAGGATGTTCCTACTCTTTTTGAAACTGATTCCAATTTCAATATTTTTTTTCCATTTAGAGAATCTTTAATCTTCTCAGATTTTGTCATTAATATGATAGAAGCAGCCCATTTCACTTGTATACATATGATAAATTACATAGCCCCTCTCCATTCGTACTACTAAGAAGGTATTTTGTACTGCAATGTTGGATGTTTGCATATTCATGAGAGGTACGAGTGTCATTACCAATTTGGACCCGTAATGGTTTGGCTTCTAATATGCCATGGGGGATGGGATCAGGTTCTCTACAGTGTGTATCAAACAACATTGGCTCATTCCTTAATGAATGGGTGCATGGTGCCATTTCTGTCAGATATAACAATCTTTGGAAATAGAAATAAATGAAAACCAAGGAATGTTAGAAGGTTACAATAAAAAAAAATGATTTTCTCATCATATCAGACAATATTGGGCTGACGACGTCCAAGAGAATTCTGGATGAAAGCTTCCTCTCGGTAAGCAATCATAGTTTATGAGAAATAAGAAAAGTTACATATTTTGGTCAATTTTCATTCAGAAACACCCAATTTTACCTAAAATTGGGTGCTTTCTGTATGTTTTATATTGATGGGTCCTAAAATTTTCTTCTGTATATGTATAATCCCCCACCCCTCACTCCCAGCAAATACCAAATGACATTGAAAACATAATATAAATGATATAGTTGTATTACCCAATTTGTTTGATGTGTTAGAACATTCTACAGTTTTTTTGGTCCAGCATGATCGGAGGAGCAAATGCAAGTGGCTTACTAAGAAAGGTGTGAACACAACAAAAGAAATGGAATTAAAGCAGAGACCTGATTGGCTGCACCCCACTAAAGTGCCATCTGAATGGCCAAGAATCTGGGATTGTTGCTATAACAACACAACAACTCCTACATCATTCCAAAACCATGACCCAAATCAATAGCATAAACTTTCAAGAGGACTTGATATGGCTCAAGTGGAACTGATAGGATAATTGTCCAGACTTGGCTGCACATGAATGCCCAAGTTTCCCTGATGCTGAGACAATCTGGTTTTTAAAAGATTTTCAACTTTGAAAAACGTCATTAGTTATGTCAGCATACTTGAGATTTGAGGTTATCAAACCTGCGATTTAGTAGCTTTTAGTAGCCCAATTAGGTGACATATGAAGACTTTTGAGTTTTCCTGTTGGTTTCCCGTCCCATAAAACCCAATGATTAAGAACAAAATTCGGTGACTTTTCAATATAGGCCACAGCGATATTCCGTAGTATCCTGTCCAATAGAAACCAATTGTTAAGGAAAACAAGAAATGTCTTTAAAAAAGACAACACCATGGATGAAGATCATGTTTCATAATGTTACATTGACAAGTACTTGGAATGCTAGTATTTTTTTGTGTGTCTCCGGTGGGAAATATCGTTACCACCAATGACATGAATAAAAATAGGTGACTTTTCTGCAACTTGGCCTGCAACTTGGCTGGAAATTGATAGCAACACAGCACATACTTTCATGATGATCTTGACTTAGTAGAATTAGCAACCAATTATCTTGTATGTCTGTTCATATTTGTGTTGACATTTGATAGGTACATATGACCAACTGTCATATTATCTGATTAGCAACACACAGTTGGATAATGAGTGGATATGTACTTTATTAATGAACTTTTAATGATGAATAAGGCTGTTCCTGTTGAAATCCATACACCCCCTGGCAAACATGGCCTTATTCTCCCAGGGAGTGTGAATTTCAAATGGGATTACCTGAATGGGTGACTCTGATTAAGGTCACCTCTTTCATAGGGGTGTATGGATTTCAACTGAATAGCCCATCTATTTAAAACACAGACAAATCACCATGAGCCTAAATGATCTCATCTCGATGGCAAAGTTCAATAACTGCCATTCAACAATCATAGCTCAAAATTTGACCTCAAGTTTTTGTACCCAACACACGCAAAGGTCATTTTATGCATGTAGACGCCTATTGGGGTTACTGAACTGTGTACTGACATTGATGAGCATTCTTGAGATTCTAGTGAATGTTTATTGGGCTATTCCATTTAAAATCCACCCTAGTGGAAGATTTAGCTAAAATCTTCCACAGAGGGAGTATGAATTTTGGATAGCCTAGAATATAGACAATTAGGTAACTTCCATTTGAAATACTCACTCCAGTTGTGGAAGATAATAGGTATGTTTATAATACAGGGGGAGTATGGCTTTCAAAATGAATAACCCTGACCAATTACATATGAAAAACATACTCCCCCTGTGGAAGATATTTCCAACATCTTCCACAGGGTAGTGTGAATTTCAACTGGAAAAGCTCATTTTGATGAAACAGATAGTTGTCAGTCCATGTCAAAATTGTAGAATCTTTTGTCCTAAAATGTGGTCTGGAATGCCTATTTCTATGATAAGATCGTAATGACACTCATGATTTTATAACTAAAAAAAACATTGCAGTTGTACCAGGAATAACCCTGGTTGAACAAATATCAATATATCCAACTGTTTTCTATTAATCAGTTAGCATAGTTAGTAGGCCAATTGGTCAAATGTATACCCATGAAATGCCACATACATGCATACAACATAATTGGCTCTAATTGTCGGCTAAGTTAACTTACGTGAAGGTATGTTACATAGCTTCATCATCGACCGCTTACATACCTTCATCATCACATTTGTTTCTCTTCTTGTCTAACCTTAAGGGATCAGATAGCAACATTTGCACAGTATTTTTTGTGGGACCAGAGAACACATCAGACATATTGAATTGCATTCTGAATACTAGGAATGTCCTGATGATATCAAATAATTTTTGATTTTTTGAAATTTGTGATATAATACAAATTTTATGGTAAATTATTAAACTTTTATATTTATGATATTTAACAGTAGTAGAAGTACACTTTATAAATCTACTGATATGTACTTAGAGTGTATGTAGCTGGGATGAAAAGCCAATCATCAATTGAAAATGTTGATATTTCATATTGAAGATATACATTTTCCCCAAAAGACCTCAATTTTTTTTTCTGTTTCTAGGGAAAAAAATCTATATCTTCAATACTAAAGGTCAAAATGTTCATATGATGAACGGCATTTCATCCCAACTACATACACTTTAAATACATATCACTAGATTTATACAATTTACTTTGAGGACTTTTAAATTTAAAAAATATTTTTTAATCATTTGCCATCAAATGTATTATATCGCAAATTTCAACAAATTTAAAATTATTTGATATCAGAAGGACATACCTTGTATTCAAAATACAATTTGATATATCTGATGTGCTCTCAGGTCCCACAAAAAATGCATGAAAACATCATTATCAGAGCCCTTAAAGCATTTTAAGTCATTATATTCCAAGTAACAGTGTTACAGGTAAACACATTTACTCAAAGACCAAAATAATGCATCATAAAACAAAATACAGCAATATGGTTTTACAAAAGTATGATTTATCAAAGTTAAAAATTTTATTATTATTTTCCTTATTATTAAATGTTGGGGTTTAATTTTTTTAACAATATAAATAAGTAAGAATGACATTGCAACCATGAATATAAAATGGAGTAGCAATAAACTAATGGTATAGCATAGCTCATTATAGATGCTCGTTTTCGTCTTGCCCTTAATTTTCTCGTTTAGCTTCCGACAAAAGAAAGAGGATACTTGTCTGCTTTGGTGTTAATTAGACCATATAGTGCCACATCACACACCTCATATCAGGTGTATTGGATATTTGGAGTTCTTTGCACCCAACTCTGGATGATCTTTTAATTGAATTACATCTCATTTATTAATTCTATGCAGTGTTGCCAGTTTTGCCACTCACAGTGCCTCTAATCATCCCAATTGGGCTAATTTCTTGTCTTGCCATCTCACTTATTGGTAAAAATGATCAAAGTGCCCCCCTGACAAAAAATGAAAGACAAAAAGTGCCCCTCTGACAAAAAAAAGAAAGAGAAAATCAGGAGGGCAAGGAAAAGAAAAGTGGCAAGGAGCCCTTTTCTAGCAAAATTCAGCCCGATCATGGGTCAAAATAGTGTAAAATACAAAATTTTTGTGCGCTACACGCGCACATTGTAAAAATGAAGCCATCCTGATAATGGGTGAAAATAGTGTAAAATACCAAATTTATGCGTGCTACGCGCGCACATCGTCCCAATAAAGCCTTTTTTGAAGCTCAAAGACATACAGTCTCTATATATTGTATCATGGTATGATGCAACTGTAATTTTTTTGTCTGTGCCCCGAAAGTTTATTTTGCCCCCGACCAAAAAAGCTGGCTACTTCCCTGAAAAAAAGCCCTGACCTACTGACCCTTCTTGAATGGGCCGTCCATCCGCACGTAGAACAGAGTTTTTTTCATCACCTAATGATCAACTATGCACTCATCATGCCTCTGTTAATTGTTTTCATACCGACCTCTTCTTTCCTCCATTAAAAGACAAAATGAGACGCAAAAGAGGCGCAATAATCAAGTGCTTAATACATGTATGGCGCTGCTAATTGTTGTTGCACAAAACAGAGGTTTCTAAATTTAGGAAATTTATTGTCAGTTAGCATTACAGTTCAGGAACAGTGGTGAAACACAGGAGGATTTTAATTGCAATATTAGGCTATTCCAGCTGAATTCCATACACCCCCTGACATGACCTTAATCGTCCACACAGGGGGTGTAGATTTCAAATGGATTCACCTATAAAAGGTATATATCAGGTCTTTCATAGAGGGTGTATGGATTTCAACTGGAATAGCCTATTTTGGAGCAGAGCAGACACTGAATGGGTGGCCCCACTTGAAATTCACACACCCTGTGTGGAAGATTAAGGTCATGTCTTCCATAGGGGTGTGTGGTTTTAACCAGAACAGCCCATTTCACTGACTATGTCCGAGAAACAATAACAAGATGATCATTTAGCATGTTTTCTTATCGACGCAAAGTTAAATATCTTTGGAGACGGAGATATCCCAATTAACGACGTTATTAGTTTTCTGCAGATAGCCACGAGTTTTACCAGTGATTAAAGGAGCATTTTGATGGAATTTTCGTAATATAGCAGTGTTTTCTTTACACAGGGGGAAGTTCTTGATGTTGATGTGGGTAGGGTTGTGCAGGGTGATTTTGAAACCATACCCCAAAAAATACCAAATTTGATGAAAAAATTACCAAAAAAAATATACTAATTTTCAATTATTTCTGTTCAAAATTATGTTAAATTTGCCCAATATTGGACAATTTTCAAAATTTTAGCGTGTTTGCTTATAAACAAATCTGCACATTTTCCAGATTTTTGAGAAAATTCTAACACCCCAAATGTAAACCATTTACCTGACAATTGTGACCCAAAATTTTAACAAACAAATCGGAAATCCACCCCAAATCTGCTGCATTTCCCCACCTCTCCACTAAAAGCATGGCATAGCCAGCAGACAAGGGACAGCTAGCCTCCTGTTAGAAGTTAGACTATCCTGGATAGTCAGTGAAATTTTTTCACTGGCTGTCATTTATGTATGTGTTGACTTGACTTAAAAACCTTGCTCATATTTAATTTACCACATAGATTAAACTTTATTTCTCCGTCTCGAATATAATTTCGGAAGGATTTCCAAACCTCTTTCTTAAAGCTTCTTGGATGAGAAGATGATAGAGGGCGGTATTGAACTGAAGGCCTATAGATAATAACATCACTGCTCTTCTCCATCTGACTTATTAGCTCAGTTGGTAGAGCATCGGTCCGATGATCCGAAGGTCCCAGGTTCAAATCCTGGATAGTCAGTGACATTTTTTCACTGGCTGTCATTTATGTATGTGTTGACTTGACTTAAAAACCTTGCTCATATCCTGTTAGAAGTATTGCCCCCTCCTCCTTCCTGTCTGAAAAAAAGTCCTGGCTATGCCACTGACTATAAAAGCATATGTCCTTTACAATGGGGGGGGGGGGGGCACTTAAAACAAATGACCATACGGGTATGTTCCCATTTGACCAAAATAGAGCTACAAAAGTCCTTGATTTTAAGCTCTTAAAGACCCCTATTATTGCTTATTCCTCACATTTCTGTTTTTTCAGGCGATTGTCAATCAGAAAGTCAAGAAAGACCCTTGATTTTGACTGTTCACAGCTCCAAAAGACCCACTTTTACATGTTGGCAGCTCCAAAAGACCCTGTTACTGGTATGCCACTAGCTCCCAAAGACGCACCACCTCAAAATTACAGGGGAGCATACCCACTAATAAATTATGATGTGCCCCTCCCCCTCTGGGTCTTCCCTCCTCCCCACTGTCTGAAAAAGCTATGCCGCTAACTAAAAGTGGATTTTCAAATCCATATGCAAGAAAAAAATATGTAATTCTGGTTATATAAATATGGTTTAAAAAAATGAAAAACTCTTTAAAAAACCAATTTATCACAGGAAGTTATATATAGGAAATGTTCAACTTTTCCAAGAGAATCTTGCAAATGTTTCTCATAAAATTCTATTTTGAGACTACAAACACCTTTGTGTGGGGGCCACCTTAATTAAGAACCGCGTAATTCTAGTTAAATAAAGAATAAATAAAAAATGTGTATATTGCAGCGGACTTGGATAAGAATATTGGGCTGTTCCAGTTGAAATCCTTACTCCCCCTATGGAAGACATTACCTTTAGGCCACCTCTAGGCCACCGTTGGGAAGCGGACTTGTGGAAGCGGAAATGATTCTGATATATCCTAATGGCAGCGGAATAATTGTTGAAGTGTGCTGGTACTTAGTGTAGTGCACGTTAAATCACCAACATTTATTTTATTTTATTTATTTAATCGCCCACAAAGGGAGTGTAGATTTCAAATGGGGTTGCCCATTCAGGTAACCCCATTTGAATTTCATCTTCCACAGGGGGTGTATGCATTCAAACTGGAACAGCCTATTATAGCCTACTTGGATAAAAATATGAAATGAAAAAAAGAAAGCGACAATAATTTGGCAACTGTTTTTGCTCCTCGTTGTAATACTTTGTTTAATCCACCGACATATCGCAATTATTATTCAAGAGCCTCTTCAGTTGTTTTGCTAACACCACCTATCTCCTATCACTTTTCATGATGATCTTGACTTAGTAGAATTAGCAACCAATTATCTTGTATGTCTGTTCATATTTGTGTTGACATTTGATAGGTACATATGACCAACTGTCATATTATCTGATTAGCAACACACAGTTGGATAATGAGTGGATATGTACTTTATTAATGAACTTTTAATGATGAATAAGGCTGTTCCTGTTGAAATCCATACACCCCCTGGCAAACATGGCCTTATTCTCCCAGGGAGTGTGAATTTCAAATGGGATTACCTGAATGGGTGACTCTGATTAAGGTCACCTCTTTCATAGGGGGTGTATGGATTTCAACTGGAATAGCCCATCTATTTAAAACACAGACAAATCACCATGAGCCTAAATGATCTCATCTCGATGGCAAAGTTCAATAACTGCCATTCAACAATCATAGCTCAAAATTTGACCTCAAGTTTTTGTACCCAACACACGCAAAGGTCATTTTATGCATGTAGACGCCTATTGGGGTTACTGAACTGTGTACTGACATTGATGAGCATTCTTGAGATTCTAGTGAATGTTTATTGGGCTATTCCATTTAAAATCCACCCTAGTGGAAGATTTAGCTAAAATCTTCCACAGAGGGAGTATGAATTTTGGATAGCCTAGAATATAGACAATTAGGTAACTTCCATTTGAAATACTCACTCCAGTTGTGGAAGATAATAGGTATGTTTATAATACAGGGGGAGTATGGCTTTCAAAATGAATAACCCTGACCAATTACATATGAAAAACATACTCCCCCTGTGGAAGATATTTCCAACATCTTCCACAGGGGTAGTGTGGATTTCAACTGGAAAAGCTCATTTTGATGAAACAGATAGTTGTCAGTCCATGTCAAAATTGTAGAATCTTTTGTCCTAAAATGTGGTCTGGAATGCCTATTTCTATGATAAGATCGTAATGACACTCATGATTTTATAACTAAAAAAACATTGCAGTTGTACCAGGAATAACCCTGGTTGAACAAATATCAATATATCCAACTGTTTTCTATTAATCAGTTAGCATAGTTAGTAGGCCAATTGGTCAAATGTATACCCATGAAATGCCACATACATGCATACAACATAATTGGCTCTAATTGTCGGCTAAGTTAACTTACGTGAAGGTATGTTACATAGCTTCATCATCGACCGCTTACATACCTTCATCATCACATTTGTTTCTCTTCTTGTCTAACCTTAAGGGATCAGATAGCAACATTTGCACAGTATTTTTTGTGGGACCAGAGAACACATCAGACATATTGAATTGCATTCTGAATACTAGGAATGTCCTGATGATATCAAATAATTTTTGATTTTTTGAAATTTGTGATATAATACAAATTTTATGGTAAATTATTAAACTTTTATATTTATGATATTTAACAGTAGTAGAAGTACACTTTATAAATCTACTGATATGTACTTAGAGTGTATGTAGCTGGGATGAAAAGCCAATCATCAATTGAAAATGTTGATATTTCATATTGAAGATATACATTTTCCCCAAAAGACCTCAATTTTTTTTTTTCTGTTTCTAGGAAAAAATCTATATCTTCAATACTAAAGGTCAAAATGTTCATATGATGAACGGCATTTCATCCCAACTACATACACTTTAAATACATATCACTAGATTTATACAATTTACTTTGAGGACTTTTAAATTTAAAAAAATATTTTTTTTATCATTTGCCATCAAATGTGTATTATATCGCAAATTTCAACAAATTTAAAATTATTTGATATCAGAAGGACATACCTTGTATTCAAAATACAATTTGATATATCTGATGTGCTCTCAGGTCCCACAAAAAATGCATGAAAACATCATTATCAGAGCCCTTAAAGCATTTTAAGTCATTATATTCCAAGTAACAGTGTTACAGGTAAACACATTTACTCAAAGACCAAAATAATGCATCATAAAACAAAATACAGCAATATGGTTTTACAAAAGTATGATTTATCAAAGTTAAAAATTTTATTATTATTTTCCTTATTATTAAATGTTGGGGTTTAATTTTTTTAACAATATAAATAAGTAAGAATGACATTGCAACCATGAATATAAAATGGAGTAGCAATAAACTAATGGTATAGCATAGCTCATTATAGATGCTCGTTTTCGTCTTGCCCTTAATTTTCTCGTTTAGCTTCCGACAAAAGAAAGAGGATACTTGTCTGCTTTGGTGTTAATTAGACCATATAGTGCCACATCACACACCTCATATCAGGTGTATTGGATATTTGGAGTTCTTTGCACCCAACTCTGGATGATCTTTTAATTGAATTACATCTCATTTATTAATTCTATGCAGTGTTGCCAGTTTTGCCACTCACAGTGCCTCTAATCATCCCAATTGGGCTAATTTCTTGTCTTGCCATCTCACTTATTGGTAAAAATGATCAAAGTGCCCCCCTGACAAAAAATGAAAGACAAAAAGTGCCCCTCTGACAAAAAAAAGAAAGAGAAAATCAGGAGGGCAAAGGAAAAGAAAAGTGGCAAGGAGCCCCTTTTCTAGCAAAATTCAGCCCGATCATGGGTCAAAATAGTGTAAAATACAAAATTTTTGTGCGCTACACGCGCACATTGTAAAAATGAAGCCATCCTGATAATGGGTGAAAATAGTGTAAAATACCAAATTTATGCGTGCTACGCGCGCACATCGTCCCAATAAAGCCTTTTTTGAAGCTCAAAGACATACAGTCTCTATATATTGTATCATGGTATGATGCAACTGTAATTTTTTTTGTCTGTGCCCCCGAAAGTTTATTTTGCCCCCCCCCCCGACCAAAAAAGCTGGCTACTTCCCTGAAAAAAAGCCCTGACCTACTGACCCTTCTTGAATGGGCCGTCCATCCGCACGTAGAACAGAGTTTTTTCATCACCTAATGATCAACTATGCACTCATCATGCCTCTGTTAATTGTTTTCATACCGACCTCTTCTTTCCTCCATTAAAAGACAAAATGAGACGCAAAAGAGGCGCAATAATCAAGTGCTTAATACATGTATGGCGCTGCTAATTGTTGTTGCACAAAACAGAGGTTTCTAAATTTAGGAAATTTATTGTCAGTTAGCATTACAGTTCAGGAACAGTGGTGAAACACAGGAGGATTTTAATTGCAATATTAGGCTATTCCAGCTGAATTCCATACACCCCCTGACATGACCTTAATCGTCCACACAGGGGGTGTAGATTTCAAATGGATTCACCTATAAAAGGTATATATCAGGTCTTTCATAGAGGGTGTATGGATTTCAACTGGAATAGCCTATTTTGGAGCAGACGACACTGAATGGGTGGCCCCACTTGAAATTCACACACCCTGTGTGGAAGATTAAGGTCATGTCTTCCATAGGGGGTGTGTGGTTTTTAACCAGAACAGCCCATTTCACTGACTATGTCCGAGAAACAATAACAAGATGATCATTTAGCATGTTTTCTTATCGACGCAAAGTTAAATATCTTTGGAGACGGAGATATCCCAATTAACGACGTTATTAGTTTTCTGCAGATAGCCACGAGTTTTACCAGTGATTAAAGGAGCATTTTGATGGAATTTTCGTAATATAGCAGTGTTTTCTTTACACAGGGGAAGTTCTTGATGTTGATGTGGGTAGGGTTGTGCAGGGTGATTTTGAAACCATACCCCAAAAAATACCAAATTTGATGAAAAATTACCAAAAAAATATACTAATTTTCAATTATTTCTGTTCAAAATTATGTTAAATTTGCCCAATATTGGACAATTTTCAAAATTTTAGCGTGTTTGCTTATAAACAAATCTGCACATTTTCCAGATTTTTGGAGAAAATTCTAACACCCCAAATGTAAACCATTTACCTGACAATTGTGACCCAAAATTTTAACAAACAAATCGGAAATCCACCCCAAATCTGCTGCATTTCCCCACCTCTCCACTAAAAGCATGGCATAGCCAGCAGACAAGGGACAGCTAGCCTCCTGTTAGAAGTTAGACTATCCTGGATAGTCAGTGAAATTTTTTCACTGGCTGTCATTTATGTATGTGTTGACTTGACTTAAAAACCTTGCTCATATTTAATTTACCACATAGATTAAACTTTATTTCTCCGTCTCGAATATAATTTCGGAAGGATTTCCAAACCTCTTTCTTAAAGCTTCTTGGATGAGAAGATGATAGAGGGCGGGTATTGAACTGAAGGCCTATAGATAATAACATCACTGCTCTTCTCCATCTGACTTATTAGCTCAGTTGGTAGAGCATCGGTCCGTGATCCGAAGGTCCCAGGTTCAAATCCTGGATAGTCAGTGACATTTTTTCACTGGCTGTCATTTATGTATGTGTTGACTTGACTTAAAAACCTTGCTCATATCCTGTTAGAAGTATTGCCCCCTCCTCCTTCCTGTCTGAAAAAAAGTCCTGGCTATGCCACTGACTATAAAAGCATATGTCCTTTACAATGGGGGGGGGGGGCACTTAAAACAAATGACCATACGGGTATGTTCCCATTTGACCAAAATAGAGCTACAAAAGTCCTTGATTTTAAGCTCTTAAAGACCCCTATTATTGCTTATTCCTCACATTTCTGTTTTTTCAGGCGATTGTCAATCAGAAAGTCAAGAAAGACCCTTGATTTTGACTGTTCACAGCTCCAAAAGACCCACTTTTACATGTTGGCAGCTCCAAAAGACCCTGTTACTGGTATGCCACTAGCTCCCAAAGACGCACCACCTCAAAATTACAGGGGAGCATACCCACTAATAAATTATGATGTGCCCCTCCCCCTCTGGGTCTTCCCTCCTCCCCACTGTCTGAAAAAACTATGCCGCTAACTAAAAGTGGATTTTCAAATCCATATGCAAGAAAAAATATGTAATTCTGGTTATATAAATATGGTTTAAAAAATGAAAAACTCTTTAAAAACCAATTTATCACAGGAAGTTATATATAGGAAATGTTCAACTTTTCCAAGAGAATCTTGCAAATGTTTCTCATAAAATTCTATTTTGAGACTACAAACACCTTTGTGTGGGGGCCACCTTAATTAAGAACCGCGTAATTCTAGTTAAATAAAGAATAAATAAAAATGTGTATATTGCAGCGGACTTGGATAAGAATATTGGGCTGTTCCAGTTGAAATCCTTACTCCCCCTATGGAAGACATTACCTTTAGGCCACCTCTAGGCCACCGTTGGGAAGCGCGGACTTGTGGAAGCGGAAATGATTCTGATATATCCTAATGGCAGCGGAATAATTGTTGAAGTGTGCTGGTACTTAGTGTAGTGCACGTTAAATCACCAACATTTATTTTATTTTATTTATTTAATCGCCCACAAAGGAGTGTAGATTTCAAATGGGGTTGCCCATTCAGGTAACCCCATTTGAATTTCATCTTCCACAGGGGTGTATGCATTCAAACTGGAACAGCCTATTATAGCCTACTTGGATAAAAATATGAAATGAAAAAAAGAAAGCGACAATAATTTGGCAACTGTTTTTGCTCCTCGTTGTAATACTTTGTTTAATCCACCGACATATCGCAATTATTATTCAAGAGCCTCTTCAGTTGTTTTGCTAACACCACCTATCTCCTATCACTTTCCTTGATTACATAGGCTTTTAGTTTTATTGAATTAAGCCTGGACTTACGTGACATATTTCAAATATTATAAAATAAAACTGACACTTCCAATTAGATTTCCTCGTTAATGATTTGTGTGTGGTTTGTCTAATGCGTGACAGGATTTCTGTTCTGTTTGTTGAAATTATTTATCGGGAGGCTAGTTAGTATCATTTCTGGTAATAATTTGCAGATTAAAGACCCATTCAGTGATCCCAGCGAAAGTGTAAAAAAAAAATTGTTTATAAATTGCTTAAAAGTGAAGGATAAGTCATTCAAATTGTCATTTGGTATTTTTTAAATGAAAAATTTGACAAAAAACAAAGAAAACAGCAGTATTAACGAAGTTGAAGCCCCATTCGAATAGATGTAGCTAATTTAGATACTGTCAGTATCTAAATTACAGATTCATGTAAATTCCTTATTTTTGTCTTAAATACACAGCTTTCGGCTGAACCACTAGCAGGCTATGTTTACATATTTATGACAATGACAAAGGTACCAAAATCTGAATTTTGATGATTTTTACGATCAAACCGGATGAGCAAATCACCGAATGGGCCTTTAAGTATTATTATAGTATAGATAAGTTGAATTTGAAGATTGTTGTTATCAGCAGCAGCAGCAACATCATCATTAACATCATCATTGCAGTAATCATGCTATCTTCATTTTTGTCTTTTTTCATCTTTGTCTTCATCTTCTTTTTTGTCTTCATCTCAATCTTCATTATCATCTTCATCTACATCTTTATCATCATCTTCACCTTCACCTTCATCTTTATCTTCATCTTCATCTCCATCTCCAACTCTGCCTCTTCATCTTCATCTCCATCTCCATCTCCATCTTCATCTTCATCTTCATTTCCATCTCCATCTTCATCATCATCTTCATCTTCATCTTCATCTTCATCTTCATCTTCATCATCATCTTCATCTCCATTTCTATCTATATCATCATCTTTTTCATTTTCATCATCATCTTCGCCTTCACCCATTATCATCTTCATCTTCATCTCCATCTCCATCTCCATCTCCATCTCCATCTCCAACTCCGCCTTCATCTTCATCTTCATTTCCATCTCCATCTTCATCTTCATCATCATCTTCATCTTCATCTCCATTTCTATCTATATCATCATCTTTTTCATTTTCATCATCATCTTCGCCTTCACCCATCATCATCTTCATCTTCATCTCCATATCCATCTCAATCTCCATCTCCATCTCCATTTCCATCTATATCATCATCTCCATTATCTTCATCATCATCTTCACCTTCATCTTCATCTCCATCTCCATCTTCATCTTCATCTTCATTTCATTCCATCTCCATCTTCATCTTCATCTTCATTTCCATCTCCATCTTCACCTTCATCTTCATCTTCATCTTCATCTTCACCTTCACCTTCACCTTCACCTTCACCTTCACCTTCACCTTCACCTCCATCTCCATCTCCATCTCCATCTCCATCTCCACCTTCACCTTCACCTTCACCTTCACCTTCATCTTCATCATCATTTTCACCATCAACTTCATCTTCATCTTCATTTGTATTACACACTCGCCCCACTTCCACAAATGCACACACATATCCTTTTCTACAAACATCCACATCACTCCTACACACCCTCCCCTACAAACAAACACACAAACTACAAACAAACAAACACACAAACTATTCCACCCAAACCAACACATACATCACTCTATAATAAAATCCCACACAAGGTGAACTAGCCCCAAGCTCAAACCAAGAAAATGTAACAAAAACAAAACTTGCAACAAGACGTACATACATTTACTATTGATTTTGCTCATCATTTCTCCTTGCATCTCCATCTAAGTGCACATCCTCCTGATAGAGATGAAGACAAGCTAGATTTCATGTTAATTTAACAGAGCAGGGCTATACTATAGCAGGGATACAGCACTAATTAAGTTAGCACGGGGTTCCATGCCTGTCCATGCATACACAAAACTCCTAATTTCAACTGTTAATGTCATGTACGGGCTCCCTCAATTATCAATTTCAAACCTTTTAATTTGCGCTCAGAGCATCTCGCTTCCCCGCTACGGATTCTCTGATTACTGATTAGTTTTGTCTTTTTTTGGATTTGATTATTACATTTTCCGGCCAAATGTGCAACGTTTCTCGTCTGCTGGGAAAACTAATTGTTTTACCCAGCTTGTGTAATCAGGTATTGTTTAAAGGATTCACATCATATTCTTGTTCAATGCTGGAATTTGATTTTCAGAAATATAATTTTATTCAAGTAGTTATGTATGTTCTGACTGGGGGGCTGCCCCACCCCACCCCTGGTGCTGCCCCATGCCCCCCCCCCTGGTGCTGCCAATGAACAATGAAATCATCTTTAAACTGAATACTATCTATTTGGATGATGTTACATCTACAAAGCATTGGTAGGAGGAAGCACTCAAGTGTACACATGTGTACACATGAATCATGTGAGTGCTCCGTCCCTTGGAGTGGAATTTAAACCTTTCCTTTCTTGTATGCATTGCAGAGAGCATTCACCCCTATGGAAGACATGATGATCTTCCACACAGGGAGTATAGCTTTCCCCTAATTTACCAAATTCTACTAATGGGCTATTCCATTTAAAATCCACACTACAGTACCGCTGTGGAAGATTTGGAAAATATCTTCCACAGTATGTTTTTCAAATGTAATTGGTCAGGGTTAATTATATTGAAACCCATACTCCCTCTGTATTATGGCTTTACCTTTATCTTCCACAACTGGAGTGAGCATTTCAAATGGAAGTTAGCCAACTGTCTATTCTATTCGAAACTCATACTCCCTCTGTGGAAGACTTTAATAGCTAAATCGTCCACATCGGTAGTGTGGATTTTAAATGGAATAGCCCAATGCCGCTGGGGACACCCTGTATGTTGTTGCCAGTATCGCAACAACAATCAAACTTAAGGCTGATTTCAACATATAATTGATGCTTATCTCATTGTTGTCAATCTTCAAGCACTTTTAATTTAATGAATGTCTCCAAGGGCTTTACCTGGTGCTTCTGAGAAGTAATGGACTATTCCATTTAAAATTTACATTCCCCCTGTGGAAGAGTTTGGAAATGTCTTCCACAGGGGGGGGGTATGAATTTCAAATGTAATGAACATATTAAGCAGCTCCATTTGAAACACACCCTCCCTCAGTGGAAGATTCAGGATGAATCTTTATCAGAGGGTGTATGAAATTCAAATGGAGCTGCTAGTGTGTTCATTCCATTTGAAATTCATACTCCCACTGTGGAAGATATTGCCAAAATCTTCCACATGGGGATTGTGGATTTTAAATGGAATAGCCTAATTAATGGATGCAATATATACCTTCTTGTAACAGTCAATCAAGGATTGATTTTATAGAAGATTGCAAAAAAATATAATCAAGTCTTTGTACTTTTCATTATAGATGATTTTTTTCAAACAAATTGACCAAATGTAATGATGTAGCTCATGATAGAAAGTTGAAGCCATAATGTGTGATTTACTCCACAGCGGCACCCTCAATGTTGCTCAAATTTCTACTTTTTACAAGATTGTAATGCCCAATTGTGTTCTAAAATACCCTGTGAAAGATTAAGTTTGACATGCTTTAATTACAGTAAAAGTTTTTAAAATAAACCAGGGATCATACGTATAAACTGCGTATATCGTTATCCATCTTCAATTGTACGTTTCATTTATACGTCACTGCAAGATCGGCTCGGGGAGCTAATACACGCGTTGACGATAGTCATACATATGAAATATGATTTTCTTTGTTTTACCTCATTTGAACGGCTCAAAATTAATTTTGTGATGGTCAAACTAACATTTTGTGGCAAGCAAATAAGAATCAATTCTTTATGGAGATTGTACATTTGCTTTAGGTTTGATTTATGGGATCAAACATGCCAGAAAGTCATAGTTGGTAAAATTAATTAAAGACCAAACAAATCAACAAGTCATGGGGGGTCAAACAAATCCAGGGGGTTCACTCGCATGCTAAAGTGATACCCATGCTTGTCACAGCATCTCAAAATTTGACCCTAAATGGGGTATTCAGTGTAGCAAATTTCACCCCTTATTGGCGAAAGATATTAGAAATTTGACTCCCTAAATGTCAGGAGTAATGACAATATTTTTTATGAGTACTGAACTGGAACTACATTGATTTTATTTTCTTTGTTTTGGTTTAGGCCCTATTACTTTGTGTACCTGAGTATCATCTCCAGATCAGATAACAAAAAAAAAAGCACAGTGATTTATAGTGTGCTACGCACAGGCACAACGCCTAGACGTTGATCCACAAGCCTCAGCACACTTTATACTACAAATAAGTGCATAGAGAGTAGTGCTCCTTTAACATCAGTGTTGCTCATAAATGCTATAGCATCTCGTCTATGTCATGTAGTTTATTGCTTTTTTTGCTCAGTAACTAATTCAGAAATGTCACTTAAATACTTGAAACCTAGAAAGGGCAAAGTTTGACAAAACAAATTATGATATCGTTTACACAAATAACTACCATCACAACAGCTGTGACATGCGATTGACAGCATGTCTAATAGCCTTTGTGCTGCGGACATAGACTCTCTCTCTCTCTCTCTCACTCTCTCCTCTTTATCTTATTCTTCTCTTCATTTCTCCATCTCTCTCTATATATCTCTTCCTCTCTTTCTTCATCTCTTTCCGTTGCCCATCTTACCACCTCTCTCCCTCTCCCTCTCATCTCTCTCTATTTCTCTTCATTTCTTGTATGTTTCTCTCTATCTCTCTCATCTCCCTCTTTACCTCATATGTCTCTGTCCTATCTCTTTCCATCTCTCTCGTCTGTCTCCTATGTCTGTCTCTCTCTAACTGTCTCTGTCCTATCTCTTTCCATCTCTCTCGTCTGTCTCCCATGTCTGTCTCTCTCTAACTCTTACCATTATCTCGTCTATTTCTTTTCATTTCTTGTATTTTTCTCTCTATCTCTCTCTTCCTCCCCCTCCTTACTACCTCATCTGTCTCTCTCCTATCTCTTTCCATCTTTCTCTTAATTTCCTTTATGTTTCTCTCTATCCCTCTCTCTCCATCTGCCTCTTTACCTCATCTGTCTTTGTCCTATCTCTTTCCATCTCTCTCTCTCTATTTCTCTCCATCTCTCTCTCGTCTGTCTCCCATGTATGTCTCTCCATAACTTGCCACCTCTCTTCCATAATTATGTCTCTCTCTCTACACCATCTGTCTCTCTCCTACCTCTTTCCACATCTCTCTCATCTCTTGTCTCTCTCCCCATCTCTTCCAGCTTTCTCTCCCATCTCTCTACATTTTTGTCCACCACTCATCTCTCATTCATTTCTTTCCATCTCGCTTGCTCTTTCTCTCCCTCCCATGACTTTTCATCTCTTTCTTTCTCCTTCCATCTGTATTTCATCTCTTCCTCTTTCTTCATCTGTCTCTGTCCACATTTTTCTATCTTTTGATCTTCCTATCGTAGTATCTCATTCTCTCCATCTCCTGCTGCATTTCCCCCTCCCCCTCCCATCTCTCCCTTCATTTCTCTTTCACCTCATTCTCTCTGTCTTTCTCTTTACATCTTTCCCCATCCCATCTCTCTTTCCAGTTCTCTCTCATCTGTTTCTGGCCATATTTCTCTTTACATCTCTCCTATGATCTCCCTCTCTCTCTTACTCTCACTCCCCATCTCTCTTTCTTCATCTCTCTTTGCATTTCTCCCTCCCATCTCTCTCACTCTCTTTCCATTTCTCATCCCTTTCTCACCCCTCTTCATCTTTCTCTTTACCTCGTTACCTCGTTGAAACTTCCTCCTAAGTACATCCACACGGGAGTGTCACTGGAGGTTGACTTGAGTGCTGGCTGGGTCTATCTAGTCAAAAATTAAGTTGGGGCTTCTGGCTGGTCAAACTTTTACTGTCGTCGTCGTCGGGCACAGGCACCACAGGGAACCTGTTCCAAATTTCAATTGCCTCCGCAAAAAAGGACTGCTTCATGATGTCAGTGTAAGGAGTCTCATGTAAAACAAGCTGGTTTTCATGCCCCCTTCTGCTCCTGCTTGGTTTTGGCTTGAAGTATTTTGACCCATCTATATAGCTAACCGGTTCATGATGATCTTCTGAAGGGTTCTTGTTCTGGTCTTGATTCTTCCCTCTTCAATTGTTTCCCAACTGAGCTGCTGTAACATCTCTGTAACACTAGATGTTCGATGAAAATCATCCATCACAAACCTTGCTGCCCTTCTCTGTACTTTCTCCAGGAGATCCTGGATTCCAAGCAGCAGAAGCATATTGAAGACGGGGTTTCACCATTGAGTTGTAAAGCTGCTCTTTGATCTTTTTGGTACAGTTGTGGAAATTCCTCATCAAGAAGTTGAGAACTCTAGTAGCCTTTCCTACTGCATAGTGAGTCTGGACATCCCACTTCAAGTTGTTCTGGATATGAATGCCTAAATATTGTGTGGAGGTGACTTCTTCCAGTGTAGTGCCTAGTATCTGGTAGGTTGGGTGACCAGGATCCCGTTTTCTGGAGATACGCATAACCTTGCACTTTACATCTTTACATCTCTCTCTCTCTTTCTCTCTTCATCTCCCATTCATCAATTCATCTCTGTTAAGGCAAGTCGGACCCTTCAGGTCGTATTTGTCCAGTTTCAGTAATTTGGCTTAAATAATATAGTTTATTTTTCCAGGGTAATTCAGTGATCTTATAGAAAATGAGTCAAGGAAGCCACTGGTCACATTTATATTTGCATATGTATTACAGTTATTGGGCTATTCCAGAAATTAACGGCACCTACCCTAAAGAAGACATGGGATTCCCAATAAGTTTGCGTTTTCCCATGTCTTCTTTAGGGGTAAAAGCCGTCCTCAGCAATTGCGAGCATCAACATGCGAGGGGGGGTATACACCCCCCAAACCCACACACACACACATTTGAACATGAGAGTCCGTGATCATTATTTTTAGAATCCAATTAAATATTCATAGCTGATTGATCATTGATTATCGGTTATCGACTATCGATTAACACCATCTCAAACGCTGCTTACCAGCGTGCTAAGGTAAGACTGTGATGAAATCCCTAGGCATGATACTCTATCAACTACTGCTGGCTATGATCTGACCTCATTGTTTACGAGGTCAGATCTTAAAAAAGATTAAGATTTTCCCATGTCTTCTTTAGGGGTGGGCCAAAAATATCTGGATGCGCCCATTGAGTTATGACAAATAATAGGTCAAAACAAAATTTTTGCTACCCCCCCCCCCCGGAAAATTCATACACATATGGGAAAAATAAACCCATTACAATGAGCCTTGGGATCTCATATGAACCCATACCTTTATAGTCACATTCATTGTTAGCCTATGCTGTGTGAAGTGAAGCTCTTCCCCTGGTTGGTCACCTTTCCCTGTCTGTGTGGGCTTTATGTTTGTTCAATATTTAAGCACAAACATGCCTAGTTCAGGCACTGCTCTGACTTGCCTTAAGCCTTGACTTGACTTGGCATGGATTTCTTTGATTGATGTCCGGAGTTAATCTTAAAATTCTTGCATATACATTTATGTAGAGCTGACTTAGGAGTCCATCAGTTGTCAAAATTGAGATTTTCATGGGAACTAATAGTACAAGAGAAAGGGACAGTTGTGGTGTTGGAGGATATTTATACCCCCTTCAATTCCTGAGATATTTTGTTATTTTATTTCTGGACATTTCAAACAATTTCATCCCAAATTTAATAAAATGGCAGTAAATGACAGTTACCTGGCTCCCATCTTTCTTTCAACTTTCTTAACTCTCTCCATGCGGGTGTTGACTGCAGACATCAAGTTTCAATTTTTTTTCTAAGTTTTCAGAATTGTAAATTCATGACCATATTTGGAATCAGCATTAAAAATGCATCAAAATGAGTACAAACAAGCCTAGTATTGGTTCAGTGGTTCCTGAGATAGCTCTTGATATTTTGAGAAAATATCTCAAAACTTGAACTTTTAATGTTGAAGCCTATGAGCCTCCTATGGCTAGCATGCAGAGCATTAATATTGCACTCTTGATTGTCCATTGTATAAAATTCACTTATTATTTTCTGTCATGCAAAGGACAGTTTTGGTATTGTTTGACATTCCACTTCAATTACGGAGGTTTTTTTATTTCTGGAAATTTCAGACAACTTAATTGTCTTAACAACTTGATTGAAACCATGACCGGGTGTGGCCGCTACCTGGCCAGAACTGCATCAACATTATTTTCAGTCTTGATGTGATTCAGATTTATCAAGCCCAGGTTATACTACATTGTGGAAAAGTCCACTAACCATTCCAATTTCCACCAAGGTTAAACTAGCTTAAACTGTTTCACACAACCTGCGATTTACTATACGGCTGTAAGTCATGGGTTATCTCTAAAGATATGGAAAATAAAATCAACTCATTTGGCACATTCAGCTACCGTATTAAGTCCGGTTCTTACTCCACATCGCAGCGCGATGCGATGCTATAAAAACTGTAATCTGAGCCAGGTTTTTACGAGCTCAGCGGTGAAAATTCTCATCGCACGATGGAAATTTCGGTCCGCTTGATGGAGTTGGATTTTGTTCAACTTTATAGCATCGCTACTGCGATATCGCAGCCGTGCACGCTTGTGATTGGTTGCTGGAAAATCAAGGTTGGCAGAATGACCATGAAAGGAGATGCAGATTCCACATGCTTTTAAAACATCGCAGCATCGTGCGATGAAATTAAAATGTACATTTTAATTTCATCGCATCGCGCTGCGATGTGGAGTAAGAATCGGACTTTATGCTGAACATCAAGAGAGTAGACAGAGTACCAAATACTACCATCTACAATCTGACAGAGACAGCACTACTTATTGCAAAAGCCAGGACTTGTCAACTGAAATTTGTACGGCATATACTCCGCTTGCCTAAGGATGAGCCAGTAAAAGAGTATGCATTGTATGTCCCAACTCATGGCAAGAGGAAACCCGGACAGCAACAAACCTTGTTCTGGAAATACATCCAGTGTCTTTTGGGGGATATGGACAGCATGCTGAGTCAAGGTCAGCTATCAGCAATGGCTCAAGACTGATGTAGCTGGAGGAAACTTGTAGTCGCCTGCTCCGCAGCCGAAGGATGATGATGACACTACATTTTGTTGTCATTTCTTTCAGTCTACCAGTGGCAGCACCAAGAATGTTTTTTCAGGGGGTATGGGGGGCAAAGTGAATTTCGGGGGGCGGGGAGAAAAATCAACAAATTTTGAGCAAAATTTCAGCAAAAAGTGGAAATTTACGTAATTTTGTTGTTGTTTTTGCATCAAAAGTGGGGGAGGGGAGAAACTGGGGCGCCAAGAAAAATATTCCTCCCCCCCCTATGGCAACCCTGGTGGGTTCAGTTTGTATTTAAAGGTAGGACGTATGACCATTCCAGAATTTGAAAATGACCCCTTATTTCACGGGGAATCAAGGACATTTGTAGCAATTTGCCCTCTATTTTGCGCGAAATCAAGGAAAATTTCCCCCAAATACCGCTCCTATTTTTATTATTTTGAGGATGCATTTTCATTTCACCCCCTTATCATGAGGAATCGAGGACATTTTTTCGAAATAAATACCCCTATTTTTACCATTTCAAGGACGCTTTTGAATTTTTCCCCCTATTTCACGAGGAAATGAGGACAAATTTTTTCGGAAAAAATACCCTATCAATTTTTGTGTGGAACTACTAAAAAACGGACAGAAAAAATACAAAAAAAGAAAACTGTAGCGGACAAAAGTCCTAGAAATACACCCTATTTTTCAAAGTCCTAGAAATACACCCTATTTTTCATTTCAAGGACAATTTTGCTCCAAAACACCCCTAATTTGGACAATTGCAAACAATTTTGTCCTCAAAAATTTCTTGAAAAGTACCCCTAATTGGAACCATCATGCGTACACATCGTTAGTGTAGACTGAACCCTCCGGGATGGCAACTGCCCCCAGCATAGGTAGGGTGAGTAGTGC